>NC_064817.1:111126238-111426238 GCF_023721935.1 Panthera uncia | reverse complement strand
GGGTGTGAGGGGAGGAGAAATTGTCAGTCAGATCATCGAATTTATCCAGAACAAGTGCGACAGCACCTACTAACATTTCTGTGTTCTTCTTCCTCTATAGCCACAGCAAAATACTTCTGAGGATTTCTTGAGTGGCAGGGACTATCTCTGTCTCAGATTTTTTAGTTTTTTATGCTTGCTCTGATCCCAAAGTAAAGCTTCCGTCAGTGAAGTTAGAGCTAAGATAATATCTCCACAGAACTGAAATAACAAGTGCTGTGCACTTTGCCCGAGTGTTTTCTCCAGTCCCTTTTTAACATTCCATGTCCCACTGGAAGGACTTCGCCTATGGCCACGGGCGCACAATGTCACTCTGGGACTTGGCCGCCACCACGGTCCCGGCTGCCTCAGTACCTCCGATCTTAACTTCTTTTGGATTAGTGTGGTCTGGTTTTACATTTTACATGGACTCATGCAGTATGTTGTCTTTAGTATTTGATTTCTTCCCATTCGACTTATGTTTGTGAGGTTCATCCACGCTCCCGCTTCTGACAACAGTTCACTGGCTTTCGTTTCTATGTAACTTATTGTTTTAATAGTGTGCCGTCAAGTTATTCAGCTGTTTCATTATTTAGGAACATTTGGGTTGTTTCTAGTCTCCAGATACTACAAACAGGGCGAGCGTGAACATTCTTGTTCATGTGCTTCAGTAAGCATATGCATAGATACATGTTGAGTATATGCGGTGGAGCAAAACTGCAATTGCTGAGCCGTAGGGTATGGGTGCATCCAGCTTTGATAGAGACACTGCCAAACAGTTTTTTGTCCCAGTTAGTCCGCATCCTTGTTAACACTTTGTGTGGCGGTTGGTTGTGAGTCCTTCTGGCATACACATGGTGGGAACATGGTGGTATCTCATAGCGGGTTTGTTTTTATTTCTCTCACGATTAATCACGTTGAGTATTTTTTACATGGGCCTACTGTTCATTTGTTTATGTGCTTTGCTGACTATTTGGATGTCCCCCTTTTTGAGCTACCTTCGCCACTCTTTTTCTATTGGATTGTCTGTCTCTTTTTCTTTATTTAACAGGAACGGTCTGCAGTCTGGTCGAATCTTCTGTCGTTTGATAATGTGTGTGACGTGTGTGTGTGTGTGTGTGTGTGTAGAGAGAGAGAGAGAAGGAAAGAGGGAGAGAGGCAGAGAAAGAGAGAGATTAAGAGAGACAGAGAGAGAAAGCGTCAACCAAGAAGACGGGACAGCTGTACAGCAACCAACATTTATTTGGCGTCTCAGGGATTGGGAGACAGACTGGACCAAAATCAAAGTATGGAGCCAACTGCAAGCAGGAAAGGCAAAAACCACAAAGGCACATAAGGATTGTTGAAAGAATTATGATTGGGACTGACAGAGTTGGACTGACTGTCTACATGATTGGCTATCTACCTAACAAGGGCTACGTTGTCTCTATTTCAGTTCAACGTGGAAAAGTGTGTTTCAGGAGGTGGTAGGGCTGCAACTGACAAAAGCCAAAGTTCATGGTGTGCTGAGAAGCGAAACAGGAGATATGCAAAGACCCTACTTCTTCTATGTCCTTCGGACTCTATTTTGAGTGACTCTTTTAGCAATGCTGACTCCATTTTGGAATCTTCTTTCACATTTCCCCCTTTTAATGGAGATCCTTCTGTCAGGGTAGCATCATGGGTCAATGTCATGATTATGCAGCCAGTCCCCTCTTGCTGAGAGAACGGTTGGCAGCCTGCTCTAGGTCTATCATATCCTCCAGAAAGGGGACTTTCATAGTTGGTTGATATTTGACAGATCCAATAAGCATGCTGAGTTAGAGTCTTACAGTCATACTTCAGCAAAAAGGAGGTTTGAGGAAGTAAGGTCTAGATGCCAATTGCGTTCTCATTTCTTTTAGTTAAAGGGTAGATCTGGTGAATTGTTTGGAGTCTTGGAGCAACTGTCACTATGACATTTTGAGTAGTAGCACGGCAATGGGAAATATACAACATCGGCAATTGAAAATAGCATACAGCGCATTAATTAAAATAATAAGCCCGCTAAAAATATCCAAAAACCTAAAATTAAACCATCCTAGGATAAAATTTGAATGTCCCTTTAAGGATTTGGCTGGTTTGAGTAACTTAGTGGTTTCTAATGCTACTTGCTGTGAGGTATTTATCCGAGTACAGTAAGAGGTACTAACTAACTATGGCATAAACTCCTCCTTGGGCTGCAAGTAAATAATCTAAGGCAATCCTGTTGTCAAGGACGATCTGAGTTAAGGAATCTAAAGATCTTTTTGGGGGCCCTGGCCATGGAAAGACTATTCTGTTAACAGTTCTGGTCACATTTCTTATTGTAACTTCTAAGTCTGCTGTGTCTGCTCCAAGCCATGAACTTATGATTCTAAAGTACCAGTTAACTGATCTCCAGAATATACGACAAGAAGGTCACAGCCTTGGCTTCATCCCCAGCTGTTGTCTTCATATTTGCAAGGGTCCTCATCGGGGTAATCCTATATTTCTGATAAGACCTCTTTCCCTCTTGGGTGAGATTCACGAGTACTGGCTGTAGCTGTTTTGAGAATAGTGAAAGGGGATAATAAATGACCCAAAGACATGAGCTACCAAGGCCTCTCCAACTATCAAGACATTCATAAGCCCAAGATTGTTGATCATATTTACAAACAAAAATATATCCCTTAGATGCACAGAGCAAGCCAGACATGTTGGCAGTATTTATAGATTCATTAATAGACAATGAAGGGGAGGTGAGCTCAAGTCAGGGATCAGAAGTTTTATTAAGTTAAAAAGCTTGAGTCGGCGGGGGGCGGGGGGGGCGGGCACGGGAATAGGGTTGGATAAGAAAGTCTTACAGAGTAGTGACTTCTTATCAGGAAAAGGTGTGTTCACGCATTTGCATTGCAGATACAAGTAAGAACCTGGAAATGCACCTTCCAGGAGTCTAACGGTCTTGTACCAGAGAAGAAAACAAGGTAGATAGGGTGTAGGGTACTAAGACAAAGCATGGAATAGGAGTTTGGGGGCTGAAAACTTGAATTTGATAGGATATAGCAGGAGGCTTTGTATCAAAAGTTACAATAAAGTTGGGAATATTTGAAAAGTTAGAGATAGGCATAATTATTGGGTCATTACTTTTTGGAAAACTTCCAGTGGGGGAATGATGGCAGATCCAACAGTCAGATGGATTCCCAGGATTGCGATGTTTGAACAATAACGTTATCCTTCTGGGTTAGGGATGTGATAAGAGCACGGAGCAAAACAAATATGTTATATGTTATATATGTTATATGTTATAATATGTTATACGTTATAATGTTGGAAAGACATAAAGGCAGGAAGGAACAACAATAGGTATACAGAAACCATTCAGATTTTGGTTACCAACAGTGAAGACGTCCCACTGAATGTACAACAGCAAAAATTCTAAGAATTCATACACAGAGAAACAATAATCCAAAACTCCAAGTTTAAGAGTTTCCATTAAAATTTTGGCAGTTATGGGGATGCCTGGGTGGCTCAGTCGGTTGAGCGTCTGACTTCAGCCCAGGTCATGGTCTCATGGATCAAGAGTTCAAGCCCCGCATTGGGCTCTGTGCTGACAGCTCAGAGCCTGGAGCCTGCTTCTGATTCTGTGTGTGTGTGTGTCTCTCTCTCTGCCCCTCCCCGGCTTGCACTCCGTCTCTCTCTCTCTCAAAAATAAATAAACATTTGAAAAATTTTTAATTTTGGCAGTGAGGGAAGAGTTACTGTACTAGCCTGGTCCTGACTCTTGGGAAAGCAGTCAACTCACATGTCGTCAGCTTCTTTTTCCAGGATAGAGTCAGTGTGAGGTCTCCAGTTAGTTTAGTAGTCCAGTTGGACGTTGGAGCCTTTTTTAAAAAATAAGAAACATGACTCCACGAGTCGACGCCTTCTAATTTACTGGCGCAAGGACTGGTTAGCAAGAAGTGGCGTGGTCCCTTCCAGTGAGGCTGGAGGGAGTCTTTGTGAATGTGTCTTTTCTAATAAACCATGTCCTCGGGTTGAAGGCTGTGATATTTGATGTCTTTGTCTCCCGGGAGCACACTGTGGAAAGACTATTCTACGAAAGTATAATATTCTCTATGGATTTTATTAGGCTTTTGCAAAATTGAAGTACATCCCCTTTTATCAGCTCTAGATCAAAGGAAGCAGAATGTCATTAGAATGTCATCAAACTTACATCGGAAATTTAGGAATTTCATATAATTTTTGAACACTTATATTAACATATACCTGTGTAAATACTACATAAAGAAGGTTTAGTACTACTTTAAAAATTTTTTTGGATGTTTATTTATTTTCTTGAGAGAGAGACACAGAGCGCCAGTAGGGGAGGGGAAGAGAGAGAGGGGGAGACACAGAATTCAAAGCGGGCTCCAGGCTCTGAGCTGTCAGCACAGAGCCCGATGCGGGGCTTGAACTCACAAACTGTGAGATCATGACCTGAGCCAACATCGGACGCTTAACGGACTGAGCCACCCAGGCGCCCCGGTTTAGTACTATTTTTAGTTGACAATGCTTCCCATATAATTTAACGTATCAAATAAGCCTAATTAGTTTAATTAATGCTTTGAAATGTCCCAAGGACCCTCTGAAAAAAATATCCCAAAGTTTCTTCCAAGTCAAAAGACTTCATTTATAATTTGATTTGGGGAAGTTTGTCAAAAATATCAAAAGGTTTGGACACTTGGCTAAAAAGGATCACAGAAATTTATGAAACAATACTTAATTATCTACTTAAAACCCAAGTGACAGAAAGGTTTCAAGGACAAATATAGAAGATTACATTGCTGTAAAAGCCTTACCTTTTTTTTTTTAATAGAGGAGATTCAGTTTTTCAAAGTCATCAAAGATGTGATAAAGACAAAACACAGAATCCTTGTTCCCCCGGTGGGTTACATGAACAGCAAAGAAGCTTTATTTATAATTTCTTATTCAGAAAAAACTGATAATCTAAGAAAATTTTGTTGTTTCAACAGAGAGAAAACCAAACTCTAGTTTTGTATCAGTACCCGTTTGAGTTCATTTTTAAAAACCTATAAATAAATCCATTCAATCTTAGCCAGCTTTGACCGTACAACATAAAATTCCTTTTCCACAAACTTTCTACAACTTTCTGCATCCGTTTTCCTTTATCCCTGTTCTTTCCCTTTCCAAACTAACCAGCTTTACTTTAGCACAAAACCCCTTCTGTTTTCACTCAACAAAATGCATTTCCATTCCTCATACCTTCTTTTACCAAAAACACACTTTCTATTTCCTTGCACACTTTCCATCCACAATCATTTTCTTCCATCCTTGTTGTTTTTAGTTGTTTTATTTTTATATATATCAACTAGAATTCTTAACCCTTAGGATCTTTAATTCCTAGTGAAAACTAAGAAGTCAGCAATTGTGGACCAGCACACTTATGAATATGTTTTATAATTTTTGAAATATGTTGCTTTCTCAGTGTAGCATAAAACGTGTTCACCAATAGCCCCAAATATCCTTAGTTTCTCTACAATAAGAAACCAAAAGTGGATAAACCTATGTTCAGTAATTAATGTTGTAGTATTTTATCTTCTTTAGAAAATGCAATGTTATCAATTGCTGTAGGATTCTGGACAAATCTCCATCCCCTTCCATGTGGCCTGTGGATGGGAGGATGGGGGTATTACAGGGACTAGTATAGGGACAATTAATTTCTTTAAAAAAATCCTCAGTGGTAGGTTTGATTCCCTGGATTGCCTCAACATTTAAAGGATACTGTTTGATATTTAGCAAAGGCTTTTTCTTTCTTTCATCAATCTGGATTTTAATGAGTGGTACAGAATGAATACCCCCAATATCGATGTCACTTTTTGACCAAAGAGTTTCAGGAATAGAATCAAAGATGGGTTCTGAGTTAGGGTGTTTTAGAGAAAGAATGGGAATAGATATTAGGATGTCAAGATTTTCTTGAAGGTTTGGATTTGGAGGTTCAATATTCAAAAATATTTCCCCCTTCTGGGAAAAGGAGTTGTGTGCCTGATGGGCTCCAAGAAAATCTTGACCCAATAATTGAATAAGAGCTGAAAGGACCAGGAAGAACAGATGGTGTCTCTGAATGGGTCCCAGTTGGAATGGGATGGGGAGGGATGTAAAAACATACAGGGTGATTAGCGACTCCAAACATTTGTACAGTTTGAGTACTCCAAGGAAGGGGATAGGAGTGGCTTCAACCGATTTTTCTAATTTTGACAGCCTCTTGGAAAGGTCCGAGTTAGCTTCTAAAAGTTTGTAGTTAACTGCCTGAAGGGCAGCAACATTTTCAGTGTTTCTTTTTGAGGCCTCCAGGTGCCAACTGAAATAAGCTTTCACTCATTTTGTTTGCTTTTATAATCCCGTGCATACAATTAAACTAATTTCACGGTATCCAAAGGGCCCATCTTGGCCGATAAACTTTTAAATCATCCTGGGTAATGAGAGTCCCACAGGACAAAGACAATTTACAGTAATAAGGGCCATATTCCTTGAACAGAAGTCCTGCAGGAGTTCTAGCTGGGGGCTGATTGTCAAAGTCTCCTTAGGAGAATTCTTTCGCATACCCGAGTACTCGCTAAGAACCCGAAACCCGAATATTTCACTCAATATGAGTGAAGATGGAATCCTCCCTTTAGAAATGAATGAGGACAGAAATTGGCAACAGAGGACTCTCAAATAAAGGCCTGAACCTCACCAAAGGGGGAGATTCAGAACCAAGACATCTGAAGAGTAATGTCTCCTTTTATGGTGCCTTTTAAAAAAACAGCTTCATAGGGGCACCTGGGTGGCTCAGTCAGTTAAGCGTCTGGCTCTTGATTTCTTGAAATCAAGTCCCATGTCGCTCTCCTGCACTCTCTGCCCTCCTGCTCACCCCCACCCCCCACCCCCACTCATTCTCTCTCTCAAAATAAATAGACATTCAAAAAATAATTAAATAAATAACGCTTCATAAAATTCACCCATCATAAGTATAGGGTTGAATGTTTTCCAGTAAGTTTACAAAGTTGTGCAACAATACCAAAATTCAGTTGCAGAGCATTTCCATTATCCCAAAGGATCCCTTATGCTGATTTGCAGTTAACCCCCATTAGTACCCGTAGCTTCAGGCAACCATTGATCTGATGTTTTCTCCTGAACTTTGCCTTTTCTAGGATGCCAAGAGAATAGAAAGATGCCTTATGTTGGCTTTTCCTTTTCTGGCTTTCTTAACTTACCATAATGATTTTGAGTCATCTTTATTGTTTAATGTATCCTTAGTGCCTCCGTTTTTATTGCTGAGTGATATTCCACTGTAAGGATGTGCAAAGGTTTGTACAATCCTTGTACCAAGGGTTGTTTAATCCAATCACCATTTGAGTGGTATTTGGTTTGTTTCCAGTTCTTGGTGGTTCCAATAGAGCTACTATAAAATTATGCATACAGGCTTTGTGTGAATATCGGTTTCATTTTACTTGGGTGGATACTTTGGAGTGGGCTCATTGAGGCATATAGCATATATATGCCTAACTTAAAAAAAATTAACCAACTTTTTTTTTAAGTGGCTGGTAACATTTTATAGTGTATTGGAAGTATATTGGAAGGCCAGAAATGCATTGGGATTCTCATCTTTGCCAGCACTTGGTGGTCTCATATTTTTTCTTATTTTTTAAGTTGTTCTAATAGGGGTATAGTGGTATCTCATTGTGATTTTAATTTGCTATTGACTAATGATGTTGAGCATCTTTTCCTGTGCTTAATTACCATCCATATATTTTCCTGGTTGAACTGTTGACTCCAATATTTTGCCCATTTTTAAAAAGTTTTGAGTTGTTTCTTTTCTCATTATTAAGTTATGAGAGTTCTTAATATATTCTAGCTACAAGGACTTTATTAGATGTGTGATTTGCAAATATTTTCTCTCTGTCTGTGGCTTATCTTTTCATTCTCTTATGAGTGTCTTTTGAAGAGTAGAAGTCTCAATTTTGAAGAAGTCAAATTTATCACTTTTCTTTTTAGGAATCGTGTTTTGGTGGTATGCCATAGAAGAAATCTTTGCTTAATCTAGGGTCGTAAAATATTCTTCTATGTTTTCTCCTACAAGATTTATTGTTTTAGGTTTTATATTTAGAACTATGAGTACTTTTGAATTAGTTTCAAATATGGTGCAGAAGTTCATTTTTTTCCATATGTATATCCAGTGGTTCTGGCACCACTTGCCAAAAAGCCTTTGTTGTATTGCCTTTGAAACCTTGTCAAACAATAGTTGAATATATTTGTGTGCATCTCTTTATGGGTCTTCAGCTCAGCTCCATTGATCCATATTTCTATCTCCATCTCTGTATATCTGTATCATTTTTAGAGTACTATACACTATTTTAATATGCGTAGCTTTATAGTAAGTTTGGAAATCAGATCACTTGAGCCCTCCAAATTTGTTGTTCATTTCCAAAGTGTTTTTTTCTCTTCAAGTTCGTCTGTTTATCCAAAAAAATTTTACAATGAGCTTGCCAATTTCTATTTAAAAAATCCGACTGCGATTTTGATTGGAATTGCATCGACAGATAACTCAGGGGAGATTTGCAATTCTAACAATTAGTCCTCCGATCCATGGACATGTTTCACTAATTTAGATTTTCTTTAATTTTTTTCCCATCAGCATTTCTAGTTTTTGATATACTGATCCTGCACAATCAAAACTATAAGTTGTATTACTCCTTTTTAAATTCAGTTTCCAATTATTTATTGCTAATATATAAACAAAATAGTTTTGTGTAACAAATTTATATCCTGCAGCCTCGCTACACTCAGTCATCAGTTTTAACAGCATTTTTGAGTAGTTTTTGAGATTTTCTACCTAAGCATGTCATCTGTGAATAATCCAATTTTCTAATTATTTTCTAATCCAATTTTACCTTTCTAAAAGGCGTTTGGAAATGTACAATGTTGAAGATGGGTGGTGGTCATGGACATGTTTTCCTTCTTCCTGATCTTAGGGGGAAGTATTTAGTCTTTCACTAATCGGTAGGTTAATTGAAGATCTTATTTAAGGTATTCTTTATCAGGTTAAATAATCAGTTCTGTCATTTTTTGTTTCATGCATTTTAAAACTCTACTATTAAATGCATACACATTTAAGGCTGTTATGCCATGCTGGAGAAGTGACCCCTTTATCATTCGTGAGTGATTACACTACCTAAACCTAGAATTATATTCTTTTCAATATTTGGGGGGGGGATCTTTTCTTGTACTTACTTGCATTACTTACAGACAAAACATGTAATTTCATCACTCTTCTCTTCTTACAGTTTTTTTTTAATGTTTATTTTTTTATTTTTGAGACAGAGAGAGACAGAGCATGAACAGGGGAGGGGCAGAGAGAGAGAGAGACACAGAATCTGAAACAGGCTCCAGGCTCTGAGCTGTCAGCACAGAGCCCGACGCGGGGCTCGAACCCATGGACCGTGAGATCGTGACCTGAGCCGAAGTCGGACGCTTCACTGACTGAGCCACCCAGGCGCCCCTCTTTTTACAGTTTATACCAGATGAATATTCTTTCACCCCACTTGGATCAAGTCATTTATGAGTTTTAAAAACAGCCGACAGGGGTACCTGGGTGACTCAGTAGGTTAAGAGTCCGACTTGACTCCAGCTCAGGTCATGATCTCATGGTTCATGAGTTCGAGCCCCACATTGGGCTCCACAGTGACAGCACAGAGCCTGCTTGGGATTCTCTCTTTCCGTCTCTCTCTGCCCCTCCCCTGCCCAGCATCCATTTGAAGCAAAATTATTTAACTAAATGCCATGGAATTTTTTGTAAAGAAGTGCTCCTTATTCTTGAGAAGATTAAAATCTAATGCAAGCAAAAAACATGGAAATAGGCCTAGACTAGAAGGTAGAGCAAGGCTGCATCATGAACAGAATTGAGTAGGGCAGAGAGGCAGGATAGCACTCTGTAAACCGTGCAACAGCCTCAGTGGAAAATGACTCGGGGATATGACTTTTTCAGAATCCCAGGTTGTTCTGTGACCTGTCAGTTCCAGGATACTAAGGGGTCAATAGCAAAACAAATCAGAGGACATGAGTTAACTACAATTTTAGGGGTTTTAAATGGCATTTCTATGTAACATTCTTGTTCATAGATAAATCTGGCTTAGATTCCAGTCTGCATTAAAGTAAGACTGAATATTAATTGTCTTAAATTATGTATTTGGAGAATAATTTATTCATATGAAATCTAGATCCAAGTATGAAATTCAGCACAATAATTAAGAATAAGAACCCAGAGAACCTCATGCTTCAGGCATTTAGCATCTGATATAATTTTGCATACTGATAAGGTGCACTGGAAGGACCGTGAAAACACAGGGAGTAGATACAATATATCACTCTGTACTTAGAAGGAACAGGTCTATAAAAGTATTGTTAAAATGATTTGAAGAAAAAAAACCCTGATTTTGTAGATGCTTGTGTATTTTGGATGTTTTTAATCGTTCATCTTAACCTTCAACAATGATTTGGTTGACTTCGGAACCCATGAGACTACTTATCTGTCAAATGGGATGTTTTATACATTATAATTAAATTATGGTCTCTAGAGCTCAGTGTCAAACCAAAGGAGGAAGTACAAGGTTTCTCTTGATTTCTAGAAAAAGTGAGTTTTTTCTTTATCAAGTTTTTATTTATTAGTTTATTTATTAGTTTGTTGCAACACCCAGTGCTCATCAAAACAAATGTCCTCCTGAATACCCATCACTCATTTAACCCGTCCCCCTGCCCACCTCCCCTCCAATAATCCTCAGTTTCTTCTCAATAGTTAAGAGTCTGTTTTCTGATTTGCCTTTCTTTTCTCCCTCACTGTATTCATCTGTTGTTTCTTAAATTCCACGTATGAGTGAAATCATATGGTACTTGTCTTTCTCTGACTGACTTATTTCACTTACCATAATACCCTCTAGTTCCATCCATGTCATTACAAATGGCAAGATTTCGTTCTTTTTTTATGGCTGATGTGTATATATATATATATATATATATATATGTATGTATGTATATATATAAATTATTATATATATGATTTCTCTACATATAAATTATTATATATATACAATTAAATTACATATATATAAACAAAAGATATTCAGCATCGTATAATGTTAGGAAATTGCAAGTTAGAACAACAATGAGATACCACAAGATATCGCAGAGCACAAGTTTTCAATTTTAATGAAGTGTAGCTTATTACTTATTTCTTTCGTACATCTTATCTCTGGTATTGCATCTAAAAAGTCACCGCCACACCCAAGGTCAGTTAGGTTTCTTCTGTGTTGTCTTCTAGGAGCTTTACAGTTTCGTGCTTTACATTTAGGTCTGTGATCCATTTTGAGTTAATTTTTGTAGAGAGTGTAAGATCTGTTTCCAGGTTCACTTGTTTTGTGTGTGGATGTCTAGTGGCTCTAGCACTATTTGCTGAAACGATAATATTTACTCTGTGATCTTTGATCAGGTTCCTCAACTGTCTGAGCTTTATTTCCTCAGCTATAGACATGATATAATAATAATATCCATCTCACAGGGCTGTCGAGGGGATTGGCACATTGTAGGTGTTCGTAAAACAAATGTCAATAGCTGAATTGTTACAATTATTATCAGAGTTTCCAGCAAGGCTCAGACGGGCCAAATGGAAATCTGTCCCCGTGGAGTCAGCATGTGAGAGACAGACAGAGAAAGAGAGAGAGAGACAGAGAGAGAGAGAGAGAGAGAGAGCAAGAGTACACTTGGGGATGGATCAGGCCTGAAGAGTCACAACCTATGGTATGTTACTGAACTACAGTAGAGCGAACAGTATTATCGTGGGGAAAGCCTAGAGCATAACCCGAAGAGAGAACAAATGGGGTGGAGAGTTGAATGGGAAAGGCAGAAACACCACGATAAGAACAAGGTGAACATCAGAGGCCAGGAGAAACAGAACTGAGTGCAGAGTATGACTCTGGGTGCAGAGAGGAAATGTAGTCTCTAGCGCTGGGCATGTAGTAAGATCTTGCTGTTACACGCTTGGCTGGTTTGGCCGGAACCAGCATACCTTCTTCAAGACGCCGTGTGCACGCCACCAGCACCCCTGCCAGAACACCATGTATCTGATTTAGTGAACCCCTGAGCACACAATCCATCTCATCTCCCGTGTAGTTAATCCTTCCCGGGACCAACCACATAAAGCAGTGGTTCACCGGGTGCGAGAGGAAGAATTTATCTCCTATTTCCACACATCTATCCTTCCTTTTTGCTTTGGAATGCAAGAGGCTTGGCCATCATTAAATAGAAATACTATCTTAGATGTGCAATCCGAGGAAATACTTTTTCTCAGCCTATTGGACTGAAAAATATTTAGTCTTCCTAAAGGGTAGAATGGGTTAATGTGCTATTAATACGGCAAAAAGAAGAAAGAAATCCCTTTAAATAGCAGCTTGTACTTCTGTTTGATTTGTCTCCTGCAAAAGCTGATTTACTGTGTGTTTCTTCCATCTGGCAGGAAGCTAATCTGAATATGAATCAATCCTTGCAAAAAATAACTGCAGGAAATTTTAGACATTCATAACTTTCCACAGTTTTTTTTTCCCCTTTAACAATAGCGTTTTTGTCATTCTTTCAGTTGAGCAAAGTTTTTCAATTGAAATTATGTGTGACTATTTAAAGAATTGTGCCACCTCACCCTCGATGCCTCCTCTACTGTTACGGATTCACATGGCTCATATTCTGGGTATTTGCACCTAAACGAGTGATTGCTGTTATCCCCAAAAGTTTTTGTCATGAGAGAAAAACAGATTAATGTGATGCTCACAACTTGATAAGCAAAATGATCTAAAAGCATCATGCTCAAAGAGCTGTTTCTTCTTCCATTGCAGTATATTTTGCAATAACGCCGGTTTCCTCCAACATTGACTGTACCAACCAATATTTCTGGTGCTATGGGGGGAAAATACCACTGCCTCATAAAACAAGGCTTGATTTTTTTTTTTTTTTAGCAAGTAACTGAAAGCTATTTTCAAAATCAGTGTTTCCCAACCATTCTCACATCATGGCACACCAAGAAAATTATGTCGACCCTGGGGTAAGTGGACAGGTCTGCTTGGGAAGAAGGTAACCAGCGCAGGGACTCCAGCTGCCCCAACACCATCAGGCCACCCCAAGATGGAGGGGATAAATATCATGTCAGACCCCGTAACCTATGTTCAGCACATAAAGACTGTTCACGGAAGCCCGTTCCCAGAAGTAGGAATTAGGGAAGGAAAACGTGTACCATGTGAAACTGGAGGGGAAGCATCATCCACACTGTTGATATCCAGTAGAACACATCTGGTTCTTTATGGGCTCCATTGCACCATTCACATTAGAGGCTGATTGTGCAGATTAAATGAGCAAGCACATACAAAGGCTTTGGTAAGATACAGCAAATCTTTCTCTTCTCCCTCCGTGCCTTTGCTTATGTTGTTCCCACTGCCTCAAATGCTGTTCTCCGCTCAGCCTGCCCTTTAAGAACTGCTTCTTTCAGGAAGCCTTCCCTGATGCAAATGTTGCCTCCCTCAAACCCCTGCAGCACATTGTGGCTCTTTCAAAAGTACGTTTTAGCACATTTTTCTGATACTCGGATAATTGTGGCCCATTTCTCCTCCCCCTACTCAACTGTGAAATCTTGAAGGCAGCAACATCGTCTTGCTCATCTTGATCCCCACCAAAACTTAGGCAATCAATAGACGGTTGTAGAATCTCATGGAATCAAAACGGTAAAGTAGCTAGCAGTTACCCACAGTATATTTTTCATAGAGGATGCACATTATAGTCTGCAAATATCTGTCTAATGATATGCAGAGACGGTCAATGCAAGCCCTGGAGATATATTTCGCACGGCACAAAGAAAACATTCTGAGGTTGAAATTGCCCAAGTCGGTTGTACATCAAGACCTTCTGTAAAATAAAGGCTTTTAAACATAGGGATGGTGGTGGCTAGATAATCAGCGATTATAAACTCCAAAGTAAAGCAAATATTGTAGAACAGAGTCCTAGACTCAAAGAGCAATATGTATAAAATCCCTGTTCCTTAAATTCTCTTTAAGTGCAAATCTGTACTAAATACTAAGCTAAACCACTTTTGAAATGTTTAAGACGATGCATTGGCTTGTATTACAATATATACTGGTTTAAGTATATTTAGACAGCCTGTTTTCGCGTTAGTCAGTATGCATGATCTATATACAGTGTTATATTTTATTCAGGTTCTCATGCTAAAGTATTTTTAAATAAGATGTATACGTGCAAAATAAATTACACATGGGCTTTCAAATAAGAATTTTTGTTATGAAAATTTGACAAATGCAAACAACCTTGTGAAGTTGAGCTACATTTATCAGCTAGAATTAGACACTTTAGGAAGAAAACCAAGGAATAAGAACTTCTTTTTAAAATAACGTCAGAACAAAGGGATTTTTTATATGAACTGCCTACTGAAGACCCATAGTTCCATTCTTTAGTCGGTGCTTCAGCCCTTGACACACAATTTAAAGAGTGATTTATCCCCAAAGCACAAATTACGTTGTTAAAGGTTATCACACCATGATACCCAAATGCCCCGATATAAAGTTGTAATACTAATAATCAGTTATAAGGATGTAAGTTGTTTGTCTCTACAATTACGAGGATGTAAGTTGTTTGTCTCTACAATTCCAAAGAGTCGGGGGCCTTAGAAAAGGCTTTATACACATTATCTGCACACTTAAAAAGCAAACACATGTTGACAGCCGAGAGGGGAAAAGACATAGGGGAGAGTGAACTAATATTTTCAAAAACAAGATGGGAAAGGAGGGGCAGATAGAGGTAATCTGGCCAGCTGGTGAGAGATACCGAGATGACTCTGACCAGGGTGACTTTCCTACTATCCTGGATCTGACCCTCAGCTCTCAAAGGCCAGAAATTTTGACCCATGTACTCCTTCATTGAAGGCAGATCTATATAAGGAGGCAAATTCCAATCAGAGGGCTACTAGGTAAGTTGAACGTAGAGCAAAGGAGAAAGAACAGTCTTTAGGGGTGTTTCATCCAGGCCCCAGTGAGGCCCAGAAAAGATCACAGGTAAAAGCCATAGGACATAGGCAACAGTATGTGCAAAAGCAAAGAGGAGTCAAAAAGTACAAGGTGGTTCTGAAATCTCTCCTAAGTGCGGATCTGGGGCTGGCTGGAACAAGGGAGCCTGAAGCAAAGGTGTGACGGAGGTGAGGTTACAACAATAGGCAGGGCCAAAATGCTAAGGACCTAGGACTTGGCCTCCATTGCAGTGAGGAGCTAGTTACTGTTTTTAAGCAGAGGACTGACTCCTCAGACTCTTCTGGAGTCTGGAGAAAAACAATAGTGAATGCAAGGGAAACAGAAGGCTGTTGTACGTAGCCCCGGTGAAACGTTATACAAATCTGAATGAAGATATGATTGAGGGATGAAACGCCCTCACAGCACTGCTTATCTCAGAAAATGTGCTCTGAGTTGAAAACTACTGACTTCATTAAACATTACATTTGCTATTCAATACTTGGTACTCAATACGTCTGAAATTTCGCATCAACCCATAGTTAAAAACAAACACTGTAATGCACTTGTTATTATTACATACAATGTTTAGTGTTAGTGCAAGTCAGAAGCAAAATGAGAAAGAAGTTTGAAATTTAAATGACCAAACTGGTTTTTATAAACTTTAATAACAAGCATGGGTCACATCCCCTATGAATAAAAATTAGTGTTGCCATTCATTAAAAAATCACCTCAAAATTCTACTAAGCTTTCCCCCCTTTTTTATCCTCTATTTCCATGGATACCGTTAGCTGATTCATTTTATTGCTTCTCTAAGCCTTTTAACACGTTAAGTTTTCCATTTTATTGAGAGATCACTGATTAATTTCTAACAATTAATAAGACAAAGTCAGACGAAATTTCCCAATTTTTATTTCATTGCCAAATAAAAACGTTTGAGCAACGACCGTTTAATCAAAAGTTTAAAACTACCATTATCAAGTATTTTTCAATGCAAAAAACACTGAAATTAATATTTTAAGAATAAATCACATGTAGTGCATGTCGTGTATGATTATGTGAGAATGACTATTAGAAGTGTCAAAAGAAAATATGAAAAACGTCTCCCGTGTATATGTCTACCAATGCTTGTTATGTATGTTTCTTGTAACAGGAGAAGTAGACAAATAAATGAGAAGTAAGGGCAGACCGAGGCAATATCTACACATACACATCAGTTTGTGAGGGGGAACATCGATTCAGCCAATCACCATTGACTGTAGTCAACTTCTTTCCCCTAGCCTCATTGGCAAACATAGATAAAACTTTTGTTCTTTAAATTTTAGAATAGGGATAAGGCTCCCTATGTTAGAATGCAAGTCTCTTTGTTCTTATTCACATATAAGTTGTGAGAAAGGACACACATGCACACACGCGTGCGCGCGCGCACACACACACACACACACACACAGATTTGACCTTGTCTTTAAAATCCAGACAAACTATTTGCAAATGTGCATAGCAGCTTTATTCATGACAGTCAAACCTGAAAACAGCCCGGGTGTTCTAATAAGAGCATGAATAAACAAACTATGACATATCTCTATACAGTGGAACACTATTCGGCGTTTAAAAGGGATGAACTATTGATACTGGCCAAAGCCATTGATAGAATCTCAAAAACATTATGCTGAGGGAAAGAACCCAGACACAGAAGAATACATACTCTTATGATTTCATCTCTATGGAGTTCTAGAAGAAAGAAAACTAATGTATGGTGGCAAAAAAAAAAAAAAAAAAATCAGAACATTGGTGCCTGGGAGCAGAGAAAGAGGATTGACTGGGATATGGGAATGAGGAAACTTTCTGGGGACAATGGAAATATTTTATATCTTAATAGGGGTTAGGGCTGCACAGATGCGTGGGTTTTTCAAACATCAGTGAATTTGTGCATATAATTGAATTTTACATTTGTTTATTTAAAAATTCTACAAGTTTTCAAATTGAAAAAACTCAAGTATCAAACTCTAGTTAATGCTATGCATGCTGAACCATTGAGGTGCAAATGTGCTGATGCCTACAATTTACTTTCTAATACATCAAACTTATGATGGATTGAATGAACAAAGGGATGGGCCAGTGGGTAGATATGTGATAAAACAAGTATAAGAAAATGTTCATGGTAGAATCCAGGGAATAGGTATGCCTGTAATTTATTGCCTCATACCTTCAACCCAACCCTTCTTGGCCCCATTTTGGGATTCTGGAGATGGATTCTGCAACTCATTCTCCTCTTTGCCAAGTAGTTTCTAGTCTTGCTCTGCCAATAGTGGGTGTGAAAAGGTGACAAGATTGGAGGTGGAAAAAATACTGCACTACTGTGAGAAATGATGATGCCTATAGTCAGCTTTTTCCTGGTTAGCAGTTTTATATTAAATTTCCCTGTTCAAAATTCTGACATGAGGTCATGATCTCATGATTCGTGCAATCGGGCCCCATGTTGGGCTCTGTGCTGATGGTGTGGAACCTGCTTGGGGTTCTCTCCCCGCACCACCCCCCCCCCCACCTTCTCCTGCTCACTTGCACATGTGTGCACTCTCTTTCTCTCTCGCAAAACAAATAAATAAATCGCTATTAAAAATGTTTAAAAAATTCTGATGTGGTATCTGTCTCTTGACTGGGCATTCACTGATCAAGTAAGTGAGTATAAGGGTGCTCACGGTATTGCTGTATGTTCGAAATTTTTAAAAATAAAATGATGGGAAAATCAGATAAACAAGTACTGTGCTCTGCTTCCAGATAATTCAGAAGAATGAAGGAAAATATTTTATGCAACGAGGAAAGACAGCAATATTTTTAAACAATCGAAATGGGAAGGGTGGTAACTTTACCAGTAACAAGTTAACATAAGGCTATAAGCTCATAGCAAACGCTTCCAAAAAGTCATGGCCAATGGGAAAAAAGAAGATCCTGATATTCTAGGGTGACATATCAAGGAATTTAACCCAATCACAACCTGCAGAGATAACATTGAGGGAAAAAGTGTTAATAAAAACTTGAGAATTCTTCCTGATACCCATCATCTGGTCAAAATCAGACTGATGAGATGGAGAGACAGCCCGGAGAAAAGCCAAGACTGAACTCTTGAGAGTCAAAGCCATTATTTACCGCCTTCAGAAATTCTTCAGTCATCCAGGCAAGGGGAAAAAAGCATTTACGAAAGAGAAAGAAATATATTAGGCTGGCCTCACACTTCTCCGTAGCAGCATTCAACATAAAGGGATCTGGGGGAAAGAGAACCCTTATAAAAACAACTTGATGATGAAATCTAGCCAAACAGAAGATGAATGGAGAAGTCAGGTAAACGGAAACACGACACTCAGTGCAGGAAGATAATAGAGCCATTTCTGGAATCCTGAGAGGGGGAGGAAACCATGGCGTAGAATTTTATAAACAGTCAAGTTGTCCTCTGTGCATAAAGGTAAAAGGCTTCTTCAAGCATGCACGCGTTCAAGTGCCACCATGAGCCCTACCTGAAAAAATTAGTTTATAATGCAACCAGTCAGATAAGAGATTAATCCAAATACAGAATTTAAGGATGGAGACGCTGTGCCCACAAACTAGTGGTAAGCACTGAATGCTTTTAAACAGAGTTAAAACTAACCAGTTATAGGAATCGGGATGTTTTGAAGTCAATTTAAATGCTAATAGCCTTAACGATAAAAATAAGTAACAAATATTGTCTGAAAATCTCCCATGGAACTTAAGAACATTTTAGAAATAATACTTGAATGTATATTTTTTGCTTAACCTTGACAATTTTTTCAACTTGACTCTGATGTCTTTTTCTTCTACTAAGTTCAGGTTAACTTCAACACACTCCTTTTAAACTTAAAATTAATATAGTATAATCCTAAATTTATAAAACTACTTCATGCGTCTATCTAGTCACCAAGTCACTTGTATATTTGCGTGGGGAGTTGGAACGATGGAATGATGTTCACTCATGTTAATGGTGGTCGTTTCTGGGTCATGGGCTTTGAGGTGACTTCTTCCTTTTTTGTATTTTTGTATTGTTTGATTTTTTAAAAATAAGCAAACGTTTGCTGATAAAGTCAAGTCAATTGATACATGGGAAAATAAAACACATAGAGACAGGATTGCTAAACCAATAACCTATCAATAGACAAACATGAGAAGGAATGTTCAAATCCCATCAGAGAACCTGCTGTAATTAAGCATCAGTTTACAAACAATTCAGGTGTTAATTATAAATCATTCTCATCAATTCGCAGAAAATAATGGACTCTACAGGACAAGACAGTAGTTAGCTGGCCAATGTAGCTACTGTGTGTATGAAAAAATAACGAAATTCTGTTTTTTTAAAAACTATCTTATAAATGGGAGTTTTAACAAATTTAAAACTCTCTTCATCCAAATTGGTGAAAACTTGCCTAATTGATGTCACATTTGTTATTTAAAGAATGCCATTAATCCACATATGAAATTTATCATTGTTTTCAACTTCCAATCAAAATATCAAATGGATTCTTGAGCCATAAGGTATCTTGTTTTCCTTCATAATGGTGTTTTACATTCCATCAAGTGAATATTAGCTTACTTCCTCTCCATTTGCCAAAACCTCATTTTAAATCGTTTCAAGACCTGTGGTCTTCAGTATTGATGCTATGCATTTCCAACAATTGCACAGAGATTTTTGTCTATGTGTTTTTATTCCTTCATTTGCTAAATAATTTCTGTGGAGTCATCTAAACGTGGGCAAATCAGAAAACTTCAGTTCAGGGTGCAATTATGCCCAATTTCATTAAATTACTTTTGGCAAATGGTGCTGGCTTTTCACAACAGTTTTCAAACATCTAATAAGTAATTGCTTGTAATTGTGCCATTGTCTGATGGTGAAAGGAAAGAACAGACGCTGCAGCGTTGCTGAACCCCTCCATTTGTGTTGTACCGCAATGCTTTCTGGCCGCACGATTCCTCCTGGCTGTCATGCTGTGGAAATTGCAGGGGGTTATTGCATAGGCTTTTAACTCATGAAGAAGAGCCAAGAGGAAAAAGGAATGGAATCACATAAATTAGTCCTGGCAGCCAAACTCTTGTTTCTCCTCTTACCTGACAGGGCAGCTCCTGCCTGCCACGGAAGGGCCCGGCACCTTCTTTGGAATCTTGGGTACTTAGTAGCCTTAATTAATTTCCATCCCTTAAATTGGTACGCTGCAAGAAGATTCCCTCACCACTTGAGGTGATGGTTAGACCCAAAGGTCACTTGCCTTCCTGATCCTTTTCAGGAAAAGGAAGTACCATAACCGTCTCACGAGCTGGTATTTCAAGCTATGCACAGGATAATTCATGTGTTCATTCGTTGATCAAGTATTTGTTGAGTACCTACTACATACAAGGCACTGATCTAGTCCCTAGGAATACAGAGGTAGATAGACAAGGGTCCCATTTTCAAAGAGCTTACATTTTGCTAGGGGTAGATAAGCAACTAACTATATAATATGTCAGATTGTGTGTAGTATTATGAAAAATAAAGCAGGATAAGGAGGCTAGAGAGAGACTGTTGTGGGAACAGGGGTGTTCAGAGATATGCTAGCTATTGAATGGACACAAATAATTTATTGCAACCTATTTAAAAGTATTTCCTAATGCACACTGGAAATGGGAGGCATTTCTTCCATGTTAGACAACAGGAGCTCCAAATCATATTCTTTCCATGTTATCTTCATTCAAAGTGATCTCTCCCCTCAGAATTGGCATGGTCATTCACTTAAAGCCCTTGCCTGATGCTTCGTAGAACAGTTATTTCTGTGCAGCTAATGTCCCCTACTAAATAGGAATCACTTTGACATCAAGGACTGTGCTTTATTCATCTTAGCATCTCTTATGGGTTGAATTGAATCCCCCCAAAAGGATGTGTTGAAGTCCTAACCCCTACTACCTCCGAATGCAGCCTGATTTGGAAACAGAGTCTTCAGAGAGGTCATCGAAATGAGATTAGAGTGATCCCTAATCCAATAGGACCGGTGTCCTTACACGAAGGAGAAATTTGCACACACAGAAACAGACATGCACACAGGGAAGACCCTTTGAAGACACTCAGGGAGAACGACGTGTAAAGATGTAGGATTGCAGTGACGTATCTACAAGCCCAAGAACTGCAAAGGTCGTCAGCCAAACACCAGAAAATGGAAAGAAGCAAAGACAGATCCTCCTCTAGCACCTTCAGAAGAAGGATAGTTCTGTTGATTTTGGACTCTAGCCTCCAGAACTGTGAGAGAATACATTTTTGTTGCTCTGAGCCACGCGGTTTGTGGTACGGTACTTTGTTACAGCAGACCAGACACACTAAAATAGAGTCACCCTAAGGGCTTATGAATGAACAGCGAATATTGATGAATAAATAAATGAAGTATACTATAAGAAATTTTGTGTACACTTTACAAGTGAAGAAACTAGGGCATAAATATAATTGAACTCTGTATGTGACACGGGATGTGGCTTGGGTTGACCTTCAGAGCTTAGCTATTTCTATAACAGAGAAGTAAGGTTTTGTGATAGTGTCCCTTTTCCTTAATGAACAATATTCCTTTGCCTTTCTATAGTTTAGTCCAGTAAGGGCTACGTGTGTAAGGCCTCTACCTTGCTGGAAAAGAAGAAATGGAAATCAAAGCGCAGAGCTGATTACTTGGAGATGACCTCACATTTCAGGCCCCCTAAAGGAATCAAGCCTCAGCGCCTGGCTGAAAGTGTAATATTGGAAAGTAATCTTACAGTCTAGAAGGCACTGGTGCAAAACCCAGTCCTAGCCCTGCAGCCCTCTCAATGTAGATTATGGGTAATTCTACCTTGAACATTTACCTAGAAACAAATCACTTAGGAAAAACCCTGTTCTGGATCTGAGCACGTCCTTCTGGTAAAAGTCAAACAATTCATCTCACGTTTAGTAATACCTTGATCTTGTTTAGCATCTAGAATAGCAACCCAACACATGCCCAAATGACATTAGGGAATCAGTGTACCGTAAGATTAAAAATCATGGGATTTAGGCTTTTTTCCTAGTTTTATTGACAATCGATAAAAATTGTACATACTTAAGGTATACAACATGATTCTTGATATACGTATACATTGTGAAATGCTTACCACAATCAAGCTCATTAACATATCGATCACCTCACATAGCTTACTTTTTTTGGTGAAAACAATTATCTGCTCTCGGCAACGTTCAGGTATAAAATACAGTGTTGCTTACTACAGTTACCATACTGTACATTGAATCTCCATAATTTATTCGTCCTACGTGTTTAAAAACTTTGTACATTTGACCAGCATTTCTCCACATGTTCCAGCCCCCAGCCCCAAGTAACCACCACTCTCTATGGTTTAAAGAGTTCAACTCCTTCAGATTCTGTATTTAAGTTAGCTCAAGCAGTATTTGTCTTTCTGTGTCTGCCTTATTTCACTTAGCATAATGTTCTCCAGGTTCATTCATGTCACAAATGGAAGGATTCCCTTCATTTTTATAAATAAATAATATCCACTGCATATCTATACCACATTTTCACTTTCCATTCATCCTTTGATGGACACTTTGTTTCCATATCTAGGTTTGTGTGAATTATGCTGAAATGAACATCAGAGTGCAGATATCTCTTTGAGACACAAATTTTGTTTCCTCCAATGTGCATTCAGAAGTGTGATTGTAGATCATATGTAGATCATACTGTTTTCCATAGTGGCTGTACCAATTTGCATACCCACCAACAGTGTACAAGGATTCCCTTTTCACCACCTCTTTGACAGCACTTACCTTTTATCTTTTAGATAATAGGCATTCTAACAAATGTAAGGTGATACCTCATTACAGTTTTAGTTTGCATTTCCCTGATGATTAACGACGGTTAGCACTTCTTAATATACCTATGGGCCATTTGTATGTCTTCTTGAAGAAATGTGTATTCGGGTCCATTTCTCAGTTTTAAATTAGGATCTTTCTTTCTTTCTTTCTTCTTTCTTCTTTTTGTGATAATGAGTCGCTTGGGTTCCTTATACATTTTGGATGTTAACCCCTTATTTTATATATGGTTTGGGAATATTTCATCCTATTCCCCAGGTTGTCTCTTCACTTTTTTGATTGTTTCCTTTGCTGTGCAAAAGCTTTTTAGTGTGATGCAATTTCATTTGTCCATTTTTGTATTTGTTGCCTGTGGTTTTAGAGTCATATCCAAAAATCATCACCCAGACCAGTGTCAAGAAGCTTTTTCTGTGTTTTCTTCTAGTAATCTTACAATTTCAGGTCTTAACATTTAAGTGTTTAATCCATTTTGACTTTATTTGGGTATATAGTGTGAGATAAGGGTCTAATTTAATCCTTCAGCACGTGGACTTACAAATTTCCAAAATTTGCATCTGTATTGGAGATCAGTTGACTAGAAATGTGTGGAGTTCTTTCTGGTTTCTATTCCGCTCCATTGGTCTATATGTCTGCGTTTTTTTTTTTTAAAGTTTATTTATTTTGAGAGAAACAGAGACAGCATGAATGGGGGAGGAGCAGAGAGATTGGAAGAGAGGAACCCAAGTAGGCTCCGTGCTGCCAGCACAGAGTCCGATGGGGGGCTTGACCTCACAAAACCACAAGAGCATGACCTGAGCCAAAACGCTCAGTTGGACACTTAACCAACTGAGCTACCCAAGCACCCGTTTATGTCTGTCTTTATGCCAGTACCATACTATTTAAGTTACTACAGCTTTATAGTGTATGTTAAAATTAAGCCATGTGGACTTCTGGAAAAGAGAGCAGAGTAGGAGGATCCTAGGCTCACATGGTCCCATGGATACACCTAGATAACACCCACCAGAGTGTTTATTTTCAAATGACTGGAAGACTGGCAGAACAGATGGACCCTCCACAGCTAACTGTAGAGAAGAGGCCACATAGAAGAGGGTAGCAAGGACAGAGATGCAGTCAGGAGCCAAACCAAGCCATGGAAATGTCCACAGGAAGGAGGGGTGCCGTGGGCACAGAGAGAGCAGTAGAGCAAATCCCACCCCAGGAGCCCTGGGCACACCAGGCAAGGGGATCCACACTGGGAAGATAAATCCCCATAACATCTGGCTTTCAAAAAAAACCCAGGAGCCTAACTTAGCAACTTCTTGCATTCAGTGGGGCTTAATATCTGGCACGTTAAAAACCAGCCACTCAGCTCTGGGAGAGATGGGGGGCCAATATGAAATCGAGTCCCCACCCTTAAAGAGAAAGCCCAGCAAACAGCCCTGCTAAGATACAACATAGAAGCAGCAGTTTGACAAATACCTGGGGTATACAGAAAGGAGATTTATTTACTAATCTCAGAGCATGTGCTAAAGGGACAGGGATCTTTGGTAGACTTTTCCAAGAACAAAAGAGCTGGCATGCACCACTTCACTCCCCTGCCACCTGGGTGAGATACACAGACACCTCCAGGAACCACCACAGCACAAACGCTCTCCGCCTAGTTTGCTAACAGGGCACCCCACCCCTGCACTCGTCTGTGAATCTGCCTCCACCATTCTGACCTGGGCAGGAGTTTTTCCGCAGCTGCAGGTCCCCTCCAACAGCCAACCTACCCAAACCTTACTAACACAACAAACAATCAACAAAACTAAAAGACAACCTACTGAATGGGAGCAGACATTTGCAAATGACCTATCTGATAAAGGCTTGGTATCCAAAATATATAAAGAACTGATACAAGGCAACACCAAAAACACCCAAAGCATCCAATTATAAAATAAGAAGACATGGACAGGCATTTCTCCAAAGACATCCAGATGGCCAACAGACACATGAAGAGATGTTCAACATCACTCACCCTCAAAAGAAATTCGAACCAAACCACAATGAGATACCACTTCACACCTATCAGAATGCCTAAGATCAAAAACACAAGCAACAACAAGCCTTGGAGAGGATGTGAAGAAATAGGAACCCTTGTGCACTGGTGGTGGGAATACAAATTGGTGCAGCCAGTATGGAAAACAGTATGGAGGTTCCTTAAAAAGTTAAATGTAGAACTACTCTACGATCCAGCAATTGCACTACTGGGTATTTACGCCCCAAAAAACAAAAACACTAATTCAAAGGAATACGTGCACCCCTATGTTAACAGTATTTACGATAGCCAATTTATGGAAGCAGCCCAAGTGTCCATTGGTAGATGAACGGGAAAAGAATGGAAAAAGAAGGAGTCGTATATATACACATAAGATCAGAGAACCATTATTCAGCCACGAAAAATGAAATCTTGCCATTTGCAACAAAATGGATGGAGCTGGATTGCAGGACACTAAGCCAAATAAGTTCATTGAAGAAAGACAAATATATGATTTTCCGGAGAGGAGGTAGGTGGTGGGATGGGTGAAATAGGTGAAGGGGATTAAGAGTACACCGGCTGTGATGAGCACTGAGTACTGTACAGAATTGTGGAATCACTATGTTGTACACCTGAAACCAATATGATATTGTATTAAGTATTCTGAAATTAAAATTAAATAAAAGACAGAGATGGCTTAAAACAGAAAAACATTAATTAAACTAAATTAAATAATTAATTCAAGCAGTGTGATGCCTCCAGTTCTGTTTTTCTTGTTCAAGACTGCTTTGGTGTTCAGGGTCTTTTGTGGATCCATATGAATTTTACGATTGTTTTATCTATTTCTATGAAAAATGCCATTGGAATTTGACAGAGATGTCATTGACCCTATAGATTGCTTTGGGTAATATGGACATTTTCAAAATGTTAATTCTTCCAATTCATGTACATGGGGTATCTTTCTATTTATTTGTGTCTTTTTTGCTTTCTCTCATTAATGTGTTATAATTATCAGTGTATTCACCCCTTGGTTAAATTTATTCCTAATATTTTATTATTTTCAATACTATGATAAGTAGGATTGTTTTCTTAATTTCTCTTTTGGATAGTTCGTTGATATTGTATAGAAATGCAACCGACTTTTGCATGTTTATTTTGGATCCTGCAACTTTTACTGAATTTGTTTATGAGTTCTAACAAATTTTGGTGATGTCTTCAGGATTTTCTACATGTAAGATCCTGTAATCTGCAAAAAAAAAATAATTTTACTTCTTCCTTTCTGATTTGGATGCCTTTTATTTCTTTTTCCTCCCTAGTTGATCTAACCAGGACTTCCAGTACTGTGTTGATTAGAAGTGGCATGAATGGGGATCACTGTCTTGTTCCTGATCTTACAGGAAAAGCTTCCAGCTTTTTACCATTGAGTGTAAGGTTAGCTGTGAGCTTTTGATATGTGGCCTTTATTAATTTGAGATACATTCATTCCATACCTAATTTGTCGAGAATCTTATCATGATAGGATGTTGTGTTTTGTCAAGTGTTTTTCTCTATCGAGATAATCATATTATTTTTATCCTTCATCTGTTAATGTGGTATATCACATTTATTGATTTGCATGTGCTGGAACATCCTCCCATTATAGGGATAAATCTCACTTGATCGTGACCTATGATCCTTTCAATATGCTGTTGAATTCAGTTTGCTCGTATGTTGTTGAAAACATTTGCATCTATGTTCATTAGGGATATTAGTCTGCAATTTTCTTGTCTTGTAGTGCCTTGTCTGTCTTTGGTATGAAGGTAATGCTATTCTCATAAAATTACTTTGGAAATGTTCCCTCCTCTTCAATTTTTTGGATGAGTTTGAGAAGGATGGACATTAATTCTTACTTAAATCTTTAGTAGAACTCACTAGTGAAGCCATTTGATCCTGACCTTTTATATCCATTGGTAGGTTTTTTTATTACTGTTTCAATCTCCTCATAGGTTATTGGGTGGTTCAGACTTTCTTATTTATGGTTCAGTTTTGGTATGTTATATATTTCTAGTAATTTATTTATTTCTTCTAGGTTATCCAGTTCTATAGTATATAATTGTTCATAGTAGTCTTTTATAATCCTTTGTATTTTTATAGCATTAGAAATAATGTTTCCTCTTTTATTTATAATTTTATCTATTTGAGTCCTTTTTCCCCTTAGTCTTGATAAAATATCGTCAATTTTGTTGATCTTTTCAAAAGAGAAAAAAAAGCTCTTAGTTTCATTGAGATTTTCCTTTTTTTTAAATTTTTTTTAATGTTTATTTATTCTTGAGAGAGAGAGCCAGAGCATGAGCGGGGGAGGGGCAGAGAGAGGGAGGGAGACGCAGAATCTGAAGCAGGCTCCAGGCTCTGAGCTGTCAGCACAGAGCCCGGTGTGGGGCTCAAACTCACAAACCAAGAAATCATGACCTGAGCCGAAGTTGGCCGCTTAACTGAATGAGCAAACCAGGCGCCCCACACTGATATTTTTCTATTTTCTTTCTAGTCTTTACTTATTTCACTGTAATCTTGATTGTTTCCTTCTTTCTCTCTTTAGGCTTAGTTTGTTCTTTTTGTTTTTGTGTTTGTTTTTATTTTTTTGGTCCTTGAGGTATAAATTAGGTTGTTTATTTGTGATCTTTCTTCTTTCTTAATATGGGCACATATTGCTATAAACATCCCTCTCCCTCTTTGGTATGTTGTGTTTGTATTTTATGTTTCAAAAATTCTTTAATTTCCCTTTTGATTTCTTCTTTGACCCACTGAATGTTCACAAGTATGTTCTATAATTTCCACATATTTGTGAATTTTTCGATTTTTCTCCCATTATGGTTAGAAAAGATTCTTGGTATGATCTGTCTCCTTAAATCAGTTAAGATTTATTCTGTGGCCTTAAATATACTCTCTCCTGGATAGTATCCCATATGCCTTTAAGAAGACTGAGTATTCTGCTAAGGTTGAATGGAATATTCTGTATGTCCATTAGGTTCATTTTGTCAATACTGTTGTTCAACTCCAGTGTTTCCTTTTTGCTTTTCTATCTGAAAAGTCGATCCATTGTTGAAGGTGAAGTATTGAAGAACCCTACTATTATTATATTGCTGCTAATTCTCCCTTCATATATTTTGATATTTGCTTTATATATGTAGGTGCTCAAATATTGGGTACATACATATCTATAGTTTGTGATATCATCTTGAGATGATTTGATCCTTTTATCTTTATATGATATCCTTCTTTATCTCCTGCAATTTACTTAAAGTCTATTTTGCCTGATATAAGAATAGCCACTCCAGTTCTCTTTTGATTACTATTTGCATGGGTTATTCAACCCTTCACTTTCAGTCTGTGTGCATCCTTAAAGCTGAGTGTTTGTAGGAAGTGTATGGATGGGTCTTCTTTTTTTTTAATTTATTCATGTACACTATGTGTTTTGTTTGGGAGAATTTAATCCATCTGCATTTAAAGTAATTATTGATAGGTGAAGACTTATTGCCATTTTGTTACTTGTTGTCTAGCTGTTTTGTAATTACATTGTTCCTTCCTCACTTCTTACTGTCTTCTTTTGTAATTTGATTTTTTTTTTTTTTGGTTATAGTATGCCCTGATTCCTTTCTTTATATATTTTGTGTATCTATTACAGATTTCTTATTTGTGTTTACCATGAGGCTTAAATAACACAATGTATAATTATAATATTAATTTAAGCTGAAAACAAAAACTTCAAATACTGATATTCTATCCTTTATTTCCCACACACACTTTGTTATTGATGTCACAATTCACATCTTTTTATATTGTGTGTCCATGAACAAATTATTGTAGTTGTGGTTTTTTTTTATACTTCTTTCTTTCCACTTTTATACTAGTGTTGAAAGTGACTTATGCACCATCACTACATTATTAGAGTATTGTGAATTTTATTGCATATTTACCCTTACCAGTAAGTTGTATTATTTCATATGTTTCCATACCACCAATTATTCTTTCAAATGTTTTCATACTACTGTGCAACTGCATCATTTCATATAAAGGGACTTTTGAGTTTTGCAGTCTGTCCATGTGAGTTTTATTTCTGACTTATCAAGTATATGTAATTCCGAGAAGATTTTTTATATTTTCATATAAGTAATTGGCTAGGAAGTATCTCCCTTCCAACTATCCTCTGAGACATTTACTTTCTAGGGGACTGGTTTCAGGAAATGAAGGGAAAATTCTTATCGATAAAATAGAATGGTTTTCATAGGCAGAACACGGTGACATGGAATTTAGGTAGGTACTGTCGGGGATCAGATCTCTCTCAGCCAAGGAGAGCAGGCTGTCTATACCGAAAACTGTGCCATAATTAAGTACTTGGTCTCTAGGAAGAGTACCAGCAAGGGCAAGGATTGTCCATATGATAAAAGTCATAATATGGTTGAATAGAAAAGAATCTTTAGAGGCTGCAAAGCGAATGTGGCAAGGAAAATGTTCAATGTTTCATAGGAAGTGCTATGGAGTACATATATTTCCATCATCAGTTTGCACCTTAATCAAGAAGGGGGTTATTTTCCTACTCAAAGGAGCTAAAAACATTTCTCCAATCACTGTAATTCACCAGAACATCTAAATAAAAGAATTAGCACTGGGTAAGTTTTAGGCTACTGAACGTCAGATTGGAGTGAGACAAATAAAGATTACAAACTGACACAAATAGGAGAGAACCCATTTCCCAGTAGGCAGTAATGCAGACTGCATTTCTTAAAGATACATTACTCAGTTCTCATCACAGTAAGTATACTCTTAATCTTCTTGATCTATTTCACCCTCCCCCACTCAACTCCCCCTGGCAACCACCAGTTTGTTCTCTGTATTTAAGAGCCCGTTTTTCTGTTTGTCCCTTTTTTGTTTGTTCATTTTGCTTCTTAAATTACACATGTGAGTGGAATCATATGGCATTTGTCTTTACCTGACTATTTCATTTAGCATTATACCCTCTAGGTCCATCCATGTTGTTGCAAATGGCAAGATTCCATTCTTTTTTATGGCTAATAGGCCAGTGTGTGTGTGTGTGTGTGTGTGTGTGTGTGTGTGTGTATCTCACCTCTTCTTTCTCCATTTGTCTATCAGTGGATACTTGAGTTTTTTCCATACCTTGACTATTGTTAATAGTGCTTCAATAATCATAGGGGTGCACATATCTTTTCAAATTCATGTATTTGTTTTCTTTGGGTAAATACTTAGGAGTAGAATTACCAGATCATATTGTAACTCTATTTTAATTATTTTTGAGAAACCTCCATACTGTTTTCCACAGTGGCTGCACCAATTTGCATTCCCACCAATAGTGCACAAGGGTTCCTTTTTCTCCACACCCTCACCAACACTTGTCATTTCTTGTCTTTTTGATTCTACTCATTATGACAGGTGTAAGGCAATATCTCATTGCGGTTTTGATTTGTATTTCCCTAATGATTAGTGATGTTGAGCACCTTTTCATGTGTCTATTGGCCATCTGTATGTCTCCTTTGGAAAAATGTCTATTCATGTCCTCTGCCCATTTATTAATCAGGTTACTTGTTTGTTTTTGTTTTGTTTTGTTTTGTTTTTTGGTTTTTGGTTTTTGGTTTTTTTGGTGTTGGGTTGTGTAAGTTCTTTATATTTTTGGGTATCAACTCCTTATCAGAGATATCATTTGCAATCTCTTCTTCCATTCAGTAGGTTGCCTTGTTATTTTGTGGATGGCTTCCTTCATGTGCAAAACCTTTTTATTTTGGAGTAGTCTCAACAGTTATTTTTCCTTTTATTTATTTTGCCTGAGGAAACATATCTAGAAAAACGTCGCTAACGCCAATGTCAAAGAAAATCACTGCCTATGTTTTCTTCTAGTAATTTTGTGGTTTCAAGTCTCACATTTAGGTCTTTAATCCATTTTGTGTTTGGTTTTGTGTTTGGGGTAAGACAGTGGCCCATTTTCATTCTTTTGCATGTCGCCGTCCAGTTTGCTATCTGTATAATGAAGAAGTTGGGGAGCTGCCTTAACAACGCAGCGACAAACATTCTGTATCCAAAGTAAACTTCAATAAAGGTAAACATGTAAGAATTTTCTGCAAAAAAAATAATATGGACCCTGAGTGAAAATGACATGCTAACAGGGACATGCACAGAAATTAACTCCATAAATATTCGTTGAATGAATGAATGAGGAAGAAGTGGGAATATCAGGTGCCATCCATTGGGGGAGTTGAGAAGAGTAGAAAGAAGCAAGGGAAATGAGGTGAGAGGAAATGTAGAGTTCATTTCTTAGGTGCCTAAAAAGACCTCTTTTTAAATTTTTGTGATGTTTAGTTACTTTTGAGAGAGAGAGAGAGTGGGGGAGAGGCAAAGAGGGAGGGAACACAGAATCAGAAGCAGGCTCCAGGCTCGAGCTGTCAACACAGAGCCTGACATGGGGCTCAAACCCAAGAGCCACGAGATCATGACCTGGGCAGAATTTGGAAGCTTAACCGACTGAGCCACCCAGGCACCCCAAAGAAGACCTATTTTTTAAAATTTACTTATGTGCTGGCTGTGGGGCTCGATTTTCCCTCAAAAGACCATACCCTGTGCAGGGCATATAGATTATCTGGTAACAATATTCCATTTGCCCTTTTTATTCAAGTTCTCCAGCAGTATTAAAGGCATGCTTTGTCCTCAAGGTCAACTCCATTAGCCCAGACGGAAAGAAACTTGAATAAGCAAAGCAAGTGAGAAAACCTTTTACACATCAGTCAAATCCTACTTACTACTGAGAAAGACCAATTAACCTGTTTCTTTCATTTTTACTAAGAATAAGGGTGGAACTGGTCATCTATCATGAGAAAGCCAATTTTAATAGCATAGCCAGCCAGATTATAAATGGCTTACAATGTACTAGATGGCCTGTTTCTTAAGAGATTGTCCTTAAAATTGTGTATGAATACACTCTTTGACCAAGAGATAATACTTTCAGGAAAGACACACTGACAAATACACGAAAAGATATATACAAGGCTATTCATTGCAGTGGTATTTATAAAAGCAAAAGGCTGGACACAACCCAAAATGTCCATCAGTGGGATACTGTTTGAATAAATTATATTATTTCATGTAAGGTGAAAAGTGTGCATATTATGCTATATTTAGCTAAGAAAGGTAGAGGGACCTATTTTCATGCCCCAAATCAAAGAGGCTATAAAAGACCACTGAGGCTCTGACCAAAGATAGAAAAATGTGGGCATCAATTATAATAATAATTTTGATGGATTAAAACACATGAAATATGTTTAAATCCATGACTTCATAGTCATTTTTAAAACAATCATTGTTCAACCTTTGGAGGATGCTATGGAATTAATTCACGTGTATTGGCTTATATTTCAAAAAAGACAACATAAACCAAAAACTCAAAAAATGTTTGAGGAAGAAAGGAATAACATAAAGGTTACAGGCATACAAACTGTATTTCTTTGAATATGCCTTCATCTGTAGATTTCACTTTACATAATTATTTTTTAAGTTTTTATTTAAATTCCAGTGAGTTAACATCCAGTGTAGTATTAGTTTCAGGTGTACAATATAATGATTCGACGTTTACATAATTATTTTCACATAATTTTTAAAAGTTAAATCCAAATAATGCAGTCTCTAAAGTTTGAAAGCAAAGTGAAACATATGAGTCCAGCTATGTATCAGGCGGTAGCAAGATAATATGTAGAATTATTTCAAGAGACTTTTAAAAAATTACCCCCAATTTTTTCCAAAACCGTAACAATATATAATTAACCTGAGAAATTACATCTACTATCTTAGTTCTAGATTGTTATTGAGACTGTGGTATGTGTATTGTAGGACAAAGCAGACCAATATGTCAGTGTCCTCGGGAAGTAGAATTTTCAGCGTGAAAGAACGGAGATACAGATCAAAGAGGCTAACTAAAACTTCTGTAATCTTGAATTTGAATATCAGTGTGAACCCATGATGCAATGTGCCTTAGAGAAAAATATTTCCTAGTTCTGTCCTCTAAAATGTCCTAGAAACAGTAATCACCATAATAGCATCAAAGACCCTGAGCATCCAGATTATGGTTTTCAAACAGTATTTCCCACTAAAGGAAAGCAGAGATCCTTGGAAAGATAGATTACAAGTCTGAGAATGAAAGTGAACAAACTGAGTGACCCTGGGAGACACTGTCATACAAGACAGTAAGGAAGCTACCAAAGGTTACTGGGGTTGTGTTGGAAAAACTCAGGTACTCATTGAACAGGTTGCCTCTGGCCAAAGATGGGACGGTTTGAGCCTCAATAAGAATAATCATTTCAATGGATTAAAATATATTTAACCCATATGTTTAAATCCATGTGTTCATAATGACAATAAAGAAACCACTCTGGTATATTTTAAAGGACATCAGGGAGCCAACTCCTTATTCTGAAACAATGAACCACTGACCCTCTCCTTTCCTAAACGAATTGTCTTATTGGGTAAATAGAAGACGAGGAAAAAGTTTCCTTCACAGAAGTGTTCCAGCTAATAGATGAAGAAGAAAAGATAGACTATCACCATTTTGCAGCCTTACTGTAAAACAATTGATATATAATCATCAATGGACGTGGTCATCACAAAAAGACAAACAGCCTGACAAAGTTGAAGATGGCATACTCTATCTACAATTGCACAATTGCACAATCACAGTCCTAGGTTTTTACCAGAGAAGTTCTTGCACAAGAGTACGGGCAGACATGTACAAAAATGTTCACAGCGGCACTATTTTGAGAAAAAAACGAATGACAATCTAAATATCCATAAACAGTATAAAGAATACATAGTGGGACAGTCCTTTTTGTGAGCAGCAACTTTATTTTTTTGTTCAATTTTAAATTTCGATTCCAGTATAGTTAGCATACGACGTTATATTAGTTTCAAGTGTGGGTACAATATAGTGATTCAACAAGTCTCATGCTCATCCTGGTATGTGCCCTCTTTTATCCCCAGCACCTATTTAACCCATCCCCCCACCCACCTCCCCTCTGGTAACCATCAGTTTGTTCTCTGTAGTTAAGAATCCATTTCTTGGTTTGTTCCCCTCTTCTTTTTTTTCTCCTTTGCTCATTTGTCTTGTTTCCTAAATTCCACATATGAGTGAAATCGTAAGTATTTCTCTTTCTCTGACTGGCTTATTTCACTTAGCATTATACTCTCGAGATCCATCCATGTTGTAAATGGCAAGATTCCATTCTTTTTATAGCTGAGTAATATTCCGTTATATCTATATATATCTGTATATCACCTCTTCTTTATCCATTAATCTACCAATGGATAATTGGGTTGCTTCCATAATTTGGCTATTGTAAATAATGCTGCTATAAACATTGAGGTGCATGTATCCCTTTGAATTAGTGTTTTCATATTTGGGAGGTAAATACTCAATAGCATGATTACTGGATCATAAGATAGTTTCATTTTTAACTTTTTGAGGAACCTCCATACTTTTTTCCATAGTGGCTGCACCAGTTAGCATTCCCACCAGTAGTACACAATGGTTCCTTTTTCTCTACATCCTCTCTAAGACTTGTTTCTTGTGTTTTTGATTTTAGCCATTCTGACAGGTGTGAGGCGGAATCTCATTGTGCTTTTGATGTGCATTTTCCTGATGATGAGTGACATTGAGCATCTTTTCCTGTGTCTGTTGGCTGTCTGTATTTCTTCTTTGTAGAAATATCTGTTTATGTCTTCTGCCCATTTTTAACCTGATTATTTGTTTTTTGGGTGTTGAGTGGTATAAGCTTTTTATATATTTTGGATACTAACGCTTTATCAGATATGTCATTTGCAAATGTCTTCTCCCATTCACTTAGGTTGTCTTTTAGTTGTGTTGGTTGTTTCCTTTGCTGTGCAGAAGCTTTTTATTTTGGCGTAGTCCCAATAATTTGTTTGCTTTTGTTTCCTTTACCTCAGAGGCATACCTAGAAAAAAGTTGCTATATCCAGTGTCAGATAAATTAATAGTGGTGTAGTCTAACAATGAAATACAATATCACAATGAAAATAAATGAACTACAACCATACACAACATAGAATTCAGGAGGGGAAAAAGAAAAACACAGAAGAGTACATTCAATGTGATTCCGTTTACATAAAGGTAAAAAAAAAAAACAAGTCAAATTAAACAACACATTGTTTTAGGATATAGACATTTGTGGTATAATGATCAAGTGATGTAAAAATGTAAGTAATGAAAGTCAGAATAGTATCCCAGGGTGGGTGTTGGGGGCATATGACATTGGGAACATACATTCGAGTGACTTCAAATGCCCTGGTAATTTTTTTATTTCTTAAATTGGATGAAGGTGTATTTGTTTTCATTGAATTATTGTTTAAATAGTGTTTATATACACTATACATTACATATGTGTGTGTGTGTGTGTCCATAAATAGACATATACAAAAGCAGCTTACATAATGGCTCGGATAACATTTGTAGAACAAACATTTGAAAAGGAAAAGAATTTGACTCTAAAAAATTAAGGTACATAAAAGTAAACAATTAAAGGGAGTTATCATTATGCTGCAATGGAAATACAGTTGTTCAACTTTGAAACACTGTAAGAGTGATTAACTCATGAAATGTTTTTTAAGTCCCTGTGACAGGAACTGTGCCATGTGATGGGCTTCCATTGACAAACAAAACACACAATTTCCGTTCCGTAGTGGGGGAGAGAAACACTGAATAAGTCAATGACCCATAAATGTGTACATACAAACTGCCATGAGGCTATTAGTCTAACAACCAACGTTTACCGAGTAGGTCTGTGCCAGAAACTGTCGTAAAAGATAGACCACCATTTTGCACAGGAGAAAACTCGTGCACATCTATGGTAAGCAACTCCTTGAAGGTCAAATAGCTTATCAGTGGGCACCTGTGCATCAAGCCCAGGCAGTCTGACTGGAGAGCCCAAGCTCCTATGCTATACTGATAGGAAAACACTTGAATTATCAGGAGAACAGTGGGGCTTATTTTCAATTTTATTGGTCAGAGATGGCCTCTCTGAGCACCTGACATTTATGGTTAGAAATACAGCATTAGGAAAAGCTAACTTGATCCCTTGTATGTGTTAAATGATCTTCTAAGTGGTAGGAAGCCTAGAGGGCAGGCCTAGGCCAAAGGAGAATACTGAAGATGAAGGTCATAATGAGAAGCCTTTCTCCTACAGCCCCTTCACTCATTCCCTCAGGCCCCAGGAGAGCGTGTGGCAAAAGGGACTACAACGAAATATTTGGCCAGGGCCTGGCACCAGGGAGCAAAGGAGCAAGAGGGGAGAATCAGTTAGCACCTTAGTTAAAGCAAGTCTCTCTACTCTGGCTGCCCTTTGGGCCACTCTACGTTTCGAGATGAGGAGATGAGCTCCGGGGCCTTGGGCGGCTGCTTCTCAATACCTTTCTTTATTATTCCTTTGCCTTGCTAAGACCGGCCCCACACTCCTCTCGGGACCAAGCCTATGTTCAATGCCTCGACTCAGGCTACTATTTCAAGGCTGCTGTACCTCAAACAAATGGCAAACCTCTACACTGAGTAAAAAAAAAAAAATCGAGTGTGGAAAGATGATTGACCTTGCCCATTAAACAGCATTCCAAGGGTGTGGTGCCATTTGGCATGACAGCCAGAAAGATATGTCCATAGCAATGTAATCACTATTTGACTTGGAGACAATAGGTTTTGCAAATGCCCAGCAAAACACGCCCCAGGCTAATAAAGACGATGTTTAAGAAAATGCTAGATGATTTTTTTAAATGAGGACAAATTTTGAAATCACACACTATTTGCAGAAAGTGAATGATGGTTCTATTATTGTTTTCATAAGAAAAGACATTCAAAATCGCCTGACTTCAGAGGAAAACACTCTACTGCTCTTAAACCTCATTGAGAAGTAAAATTCTCAGGGGTTTTTGAGGCAGATTTTCAAGAGACTACAAAGTCCAAGGATACTTTGCTTCCTAAGAAGGCTACGGACTTAACCTGAAGAACCAGACAGATAAGGAAAGAGAATCGATTAACCTGATCGCAAACCTTAAACCATAACTAGCGATACAGAGAATGGAACTTTTCAAAAGGGAAAGAAATTCAAATACATGTGACTATGATACATCCAGAACTTCTGGTCACACCAATATCGCAAATTCCAAACCATTGTGGAGAGCCCAGGAAATAATCCATTGAATGGTTCACAAATGTGTTCATTGTTTCGCTGTGAGGATGACGCTGTCAAATGTAAGAAAGAAAATGATAGTGACTTAAGAGTTGGGAATCCTAACAATAGATTTCCTCAACATTCGTCGGGCTAAATGTATTTTCAAAAGCTTTGCTATTTTAAAATTCAGCGAATGGGGTTAAACATATTGGGAAGGGCGGAAGCCTAATGTGGCGGAACATAGCCCTAGCGATCGCCACTCTACCTCCTTGGAGCCTTGGCCATCCTGAGGCACGCTTCTGGTGACAGTCTTTGTAGATGTTGGATGTTGCGAATGGAGAACGTGTCGTTTTTAAATCAGTTTTGAAGCTGTAACACGGGCAAGAGCGTATGACATGACGATAATGAGAAAAGCTGGGCTGAGTTTCATGACACACAAGGAATTGTGGAGAGTATTGTTAATGAAGAAGCCACTTGCTATGAAACCGGTAGGCCCACTTTGAAAAGGAAGAAGAAACGAGAAAATCGTCAGGGGAAAGTGTAATCCTTTTGGGGAATGTTTGAAGCTTTCTCTGAAACCTCAACAGGAAGACTTGTTTGAGAATTTGTTTTTGTTTTTGTTTTTCTTTCCCTTAACATTGCGTGTAGCCATTACTCATTCTGTGCCACGCACTTTGTGGGAGCTTCCCTAAGGCTTGGTGGAAATATCCGAAGAAACTACAGAGGAGACTTCAAAATTCAAAGCTAAAAAGCTGAAACAGAGAAACCCGGCACTTCTTAGGAAATGAAGGATTACGTCTTAAAGCCTGATTATGCTTCTGTTTAGAACATATAAAATAAAATGTTTCATGCATCTTTTAGTAAACTTTGCACTCGTTTTACAGCATGTTCTTTTTACATTTTATTGATGCTATTTTTAAAATAGATCTTTATACCCTTTAAAAGCTGTATTTTATAAAGTATTTTGGATATGTTGACACTTGGGATACCGCTCATATACATTGGAGGGTGAATGTGTTTCAAATGTCATTTTGTTTCAGTCGTGCTGTTCCATTTTTCATATGGACTATTTTAAAGAAACTCTTTGAAAATGTCAAATAATTCCATATCTATATTCCATAATTTAGGGGCGCCTGGGTGGCTCAGTCGGTTAAGCGTCCGACTTCAGCTCAGGTCACGATCTCGCGGTCCGTGAGTTCGAGCCCCGCGTCGGGCTCTGGGCCGATGGCTCGGAGCCCGGAGCCTGCTTCCGATTCTGTGTCTCCGTCTCTCTCTGCCCCTCCCCCGTTCATGCTCTGTCTCTCTCTGTCTCAAAAATAAATAAAACCTTAAAAAAAATTATATTCCATAATTTACTTTGGAATCTCTAAAGTTAATTTTTATATACTCCTATTGTTTCTGTACCTAAGTGACTGTTATAAAATACAAGTTTCTTTTTCTCTTATAGTAATCCCTCATACTGCATTCACCTCTAAGGTAAAAAAAAGATAGCTATGCTCTCTGCCAAAGGACAGTGAGATATATATTACACATATATAATATATATATTTACTGTGTATATATGTATGTGAATTATGACTTGCTATAAATACATATATGCATATGCAAAGATGTTTTTCATTTTACCTATAATAGCAAGGAGGAGCAGAAAGGGTATGCAGGAGGAGGTGAAGGAGAAGGAAAAGAACGAGGAGGAAGAAGAAGATAAGGAGGAAGAGGGGAAGGAGGAGGAGGAGGTGGAGGAGGAAGAAGGTAGAAACGAGGAGAAAAGAGGAGCAGAAAAGGCTTTATTAATCAAAAGCGAGCAACTGAGTATATTATATGCCATTTATTCCATGAAATTCTTACAGCTGTGAAATGTATCGAGCAATTTGCCAAAATGCTTAAGACATAATACATAGTATAAAAAGCAGAATGCACAGTTGTATGCCCACAATGCTTACAAGTATCTAAAGAGATACATGCTTGTGGGCATTACTTAGCAGACTATGAAAAAAAGAGAAAAAAAAGTTGTCGCAGATAATGGGATTGAGAGTGGAAGGGCTTTTTTTTCTTATCCCTTTTCAAAATGTGTTAGCACTGTTATATTGTTTTTGCAATCAAGTAAAAACAAGTGAGAAAATGGATCACTGCAGTTAATTAATCAACATGGCCATGATAAAGAACCAAAGATTTCCCTGAGAATGATCTTTCAGCTAGAAAACAAATCCCGCATTATTTATCATTTGAGGCACGGATCTTTGCACCCACACGCACAGTGTAGTGGCAAGGTAAGGAGTGTGCAGAAAAGAAAAGCAGTCATAAATATGGGCAAACCGTACTGGGAAAGGAAAGCTGCCAAAAGAGGCTTAAGTGTGCATCTTAGGCGTCCCGGCCTGTGCAGCTGGGAAAACAGCATCCGCCTCCAGGCCTCCCATGAAAATGTTATCAGAATTGGGAGCTAGGGTGCGTGGAATATAAAATGAAATAAGTAAGCATCCTCCTTAAAGTGCCTAGACTTTCCTTTCTGTGTGCTAGTTATATCGATGCATGGATCCCCCCAAAATGATCAAACACCTAAAATTCGCATTCGCTGTTTTTCGGCTAACTTCTGAATGTTAGGAATGCAGCACAGGGGGGACTTTTGCACCTGGGTCAGAGAGTGTGTTGTTGACCAGACGCCACCCATTGGTCAGACCTGGAAAAGGCTTACCAGCCCTTTTTTTTCCAGCTACCACTATTCTTAGCCTAATTCCTCTGGCGTCACTGGGGAGAAGGGCCTTCAGAGGGAGAAAAAAAGCTGAGATTTAGAAGCAAGTGATTTCTCACGAAGAAGACACTACAGGGTTGGAGAGAACAGGTAATAATCTTTAGCAATGAAATTCTGTTTTGGTAAGGCCGAGGGGAGGAGGGGGGCAGCAGGAAGGAATAAATAGGTCATTGTTTTCAGCTTCCCTGAGTCAGCAGCCCTTCCGCCACTCAGGGGAACAGGCCCTGAATACTCATAGGTCAACCCAGCATACGTTGTTTAAATAAAATCTATCAATGCGTTGAGATATGGCCGGTCCTCAAAAACCTGTCTTCCCTACAAAATATCAACATCTCAGCTCCCACCCCTTGGCTACTCTCCATCTCAGCGTCTGCCTTTCCCTGACTAACCACTTTTTGTCAGAGCTGGTACACGGAACCTGTAATCACATCTCCCCCTGAGCTACAAATATTTTTGAAGCCCCAGTCGGACGTAGGGAATACAAACCGTTACAATCGCGAGCTTCCCACTGAGCTTTCGCCCTCCTCATCCACTGGCTTTTTACCTGCGGAAGCCATTGCCCTTAGAGAAAGTCTTCAGTCATTTCTGGTCTGATTACCACACTCCAGTCCCAGCTCCAGAACCAGGTCTGCATCATCCATAACCCGGAATTCTCTGTCAAGAGGAGTCTCCCCCCCTCCTGACTAGGGGCATTGAATCCCATCACCAACATCTCCCCGCTCCACGCACACACACTGTGTCTGAACCGCAAACGCCCGTGTGAAAAATCACAACCTCCAACACATTTCTAGATCTACCACACAGGTCGACGCCGTGTCTGAGTCACTGAACCGGGTCATCAAAGCATGAATTAGGCTGTAAATCACCGTTGGAATCAAAGGAAGGGAAAGACCGGTGGACATGACACTAAGTGAAATGAGCCAGACTCGTAAAGACAAATACCGCGTGACCTCACTCATACGTGGAATCTAAAAACATCATAGAGACAGAGTAGGATGGTGGTTGTCAGGGGCTGAGAGAAGCGGAAAGGGGGAGGTGTTGGTCAAAAGGTACAAGGTTACAGTTATAAGATGGATGAGTTCTGGAGATCTAATGTATTGTAACTGTAATTAATAATACTGTATCGAAATATGCTCGAAATTTGCTAAGAGAGCTTTGTTTAACAACCATCTTTTTCACATGTTGGAAACACTTCTCCACAGGCACGAGAAAACGGGCAGCGCATCCATTCACTAACATAACAGTGTTAAGAGGGTTGACCTTAAGTGTTTTCACTATTTTAAAAAGCCATTAACTATGTGAGATGACGGATATGTTCATTCGCTTGATTATGGTAATCGCTTCACAACGTATACACCTATCAAAACATCACTCTTATGCACCTTAAATATATACAACTTTTACCTGTTAATTATACCTCGGGAAAAATGTGAAAATAGAGGAAATTAGGAAGAGGGCAGGATAAAAGTGGGTGCTTTTACAGTGTACTCTTGGAAGAGAAAGAGAAAGACTTCAAATGGCACTCATTGATCTGTCGGTGGGGACAACACATCCAGTGCCTGATGGAGACGGTGGGAAGTTTTCATGGGTCAAACCGAGGCTCGCTCTCCGGAGAAATGAAGAGGAACACAAAAGACAACCAGTAGGCAAACATAAGGAGTTTTTTTAGAAATCTACCCACCAAGAATATTTTTTTAAGTAGTTTTATTTTGAGAGAGAGAGAAAGAGAGAGAGAGAGAGAAAGCAAGCGAGCAGGAGAGGGGTAGAGAGGGAAACAGAGAATCCCACGCAGGCTCTGCGCCGTCAGCACAGAGCCCGATGTGGGGCCAGAACTCACCAACTGTGAGATCACGACCTGAGCCGAAACGACCAGTCACATGCTTAACCCACTGAGCCACCCAGGCGCCCCTGCCCACCAAGAATAAGAAGTAGTTTTCTCAAGTGCTTTCGTCCAACAACTAACATTGCTTTACATGCGTCAAGGATTTAGTGACCATGACACCCTATGAGATACGGAAGATTATATCTGCACTGAAAGATGAGGGAAGTGAGGCACAAGTGCATGCTTTTCACTATTCCACTATACTCTGGGTCAGGACACTGCAAAGTTCTTCTGGAAAGCCAAGTAATAAACATATTTGGCATTGCAGGCCACATACTGTCTCTGTCTCAACTACTCACCTCTGCCATTGCAGTGTAAAAGCAGAAACAGACAATATGCGATGTTCCGTGTTCCAATAAAACTTCCTTTGCCAGGAAAGTAAGTAAAAGCTGCAGGGCAGATCTGGCCTTAGGGCCATCGTTTGTAGATCTCTGATCTGTATTTCCAAAGCCACAGGAGGACTTGGTCAGAGCCAGGTAGCAGCGGAACACAAACCTGTTGCTCGTATATAATGGGATTTTTCGCTTTCTGTCAGGTGTTTTGGTCTTGTGAGTCTGCATCACTGAGAGAAACATGTCTATATTTTTGGGATTTAAGTTTAGAAGCTTCAGCATAGACTGTGTATAAATTGACTTTCTCCTACATCCCAGGTTCTGTAGTTACCATTGGAAGTGCCCTAATCAGGAACGCATACTCCCTTGGGGTGCCGGGGTGGCTCCGTCGGTTAAGCGTCCAACTTGGGCTCGGGTCATGATCTACGGTTTGTGGGTTCAAGCCCCGCATCGGGCTCTTGTGCTGACAGCTCGGAGCCTGGAGCCTGGAGCGGATTCTCTCTCCCTCTCTCTCTCTCTCTCTGCCTCTCCCCCACTGGCACTCTGTCTCTGTCTCAGAAGTAAGTAACTATCAAAAAACAAATTTTACCAAAAGGAATACATACTCCAGAGTTGCTTAGTTAGCATCTGAAGGACCCTATTTCAGAGGCCCTCACGCCCTAGGGGCTTGGGTACTTGGCCTGAGGATATGTGGTTGTCGAGAAACCATTTACCTCAAGCTTTTTCCAAAAGAGATTGAACAATCTGTCAAAGCCAGCAGCTTTATACATTCAAAGTAACACCCTAGATCTAGAACTCTGTTCATTGCGTTGCCACTAAATGGGGAATTCTGTCACCCGAGCCTATGAACCTGATCTCTGACTCTGCCTTCATGTGCTCTCATTATAACATACCACGTGGTAGCAAGGTTAGAGGGGAGGGGATACGTAACTCCCACGCACCTTAAATTTGCTGAAGCTATTCAGATCTACCAAGAAACCCTGACAATTGTTTGACCGACAGGTTGGCTTACGTCAGGTCACACAGATGAGTCCATTTGTTATCGAAAGGATCTTTTGTGCAAATTGTTTTATTCAGTGCCTGGTGGGCACCAAACACACAGAAAACAAGAACCCTATTCTTCAGGAAATCATAGTTTGGTATTGTAGGGAAAAGAAAATGTAGTGAGTGTATTTTAATATTTTCTAAGGATTGCTATTTTCAGACGTTGCATTAGCTTTTAACTCAATTTATAAAGCATTTATCAGCCACATTGATATACATGCATTTTTACCAATCTTGTTTTACAGCCGAGGAAACTGGAAAATGAAAAATTACAAATACAGCTCAACAAAAATCTGGTATTTCCCTAAAGCCTTCAAGTACTTATTAGTAAGAATGATTAAAGAGGTAAGTGGGAGGGCATACAGAGGATTTCGAGCAAGTTGTAGTTGAATGGCAGAATAGAGAATTAATTCAAAGAGCAAGATTCTTATCCAAATTGAGCTTGAATTCCCTACTACATAACCCATCACGAACAAAAATGTGTTCAAACGCATTGAGTCAATTCTCTCCAAAGAAAATCCACTCAAGTCCAGAGCTCAAGCTGTAAACATCTGAGCTGCCATGATAAGTCAGTCTCCTGAGATCTCTGCACAAGTATACACATCTGGCTTTCATGTGGCACATATTGAAACCAGAAAGTGACTACTAGATAATCATATTTGTAATTATGCTCCTGAAATCAAATAGTGTTATCCAGAGGGGTTTTAATTCTGAGCCCGGTCTTGCATTTTAATCCAATCTTGTGTTATCTGGAAGGACCTCAGTGGCCGCCAGTAATGGAGTCATAGATGCAAAGACCAGAGATCACAGAAAAAGACATCTAGTCTCTGTTTTCTTCTCTTTTCTCTTAGCCAGAATATAGAACATGTTAACATTAAGCAGTATTCCCAGAATCCTCTGTCATCCCTACAAATACAGCTGGGAAAGATCGTGGCATTGCTTACGCAGTGACGATAATGTTGTAATTCTCCAGATCCCTTGAAACAGTGAGGTAGGTACTGTTGCCTGGCTTTGACACAGCCCTCCTAGCTTAATAAAAATCAAAACTAAACAGCTCTGCCATGATGGCCATTATGCTCAGGAAGAAACTCATGATAACTTAGACTCTTCCCAAGTCTCAAAAAAGAAAGTTAATTCTCCAGCTTCTCTCTCACACACACACACACGCACACACACACACACACTTCTAGCTACAGAGTCAGACTTTGGAGTCACAGGATGACTTCCAATGCATGTATCAAACAAAATCTCAGACTTGTGTCTGGGAGTCAGCATGTCCAACTACTGGAATGCCAGTAGACTTCAAAATCTCATTGGTAGCTCTCCAAACCAGTGGTGCGCCCACATCTCCTCACTTGGGTTTTCAAGAATCCCTAGTAGTTAGTTGAAGGGCAACTATACCAGCATCCGCTCCTTGACCCCACTCTAGGGCTGGAGTCAGCTGTCTCTCTACCTGTCCCCTTATTGCCTCCTGCACCCAGACTCCTAATATACACTCCCCACCCCTCCCTTCCTCTATCTCCACACATGCATGCATACTCTTGTGATCTTATAGCTTGTGACAAAAGTCACTCCTCCCAACAAAATTATTTGGGAACCCATAAGATAGACTATAAAAAGATTACAGAGAATCTGTAGACACACACTTTCATGGACCAACAGAGTATGTGCACTGACAGATTCAATAAAATTCTAAAGATAATTGCCAATTGAAATTCTTCAAATAATTTGAATTGGAGCCTTCGGATATGAATTTTATTTAACAGTGAATGGTGAGGCTGCCAGGGGGGTGAGAGGGCAGGAGCTGAATTAAATCAAATACACACCTACACCCTCTCACTTAAACAATCAAACAAGCTGAGGGCAAATAAAGACGAAGTCGTAGAAAATACAAGGATAAAAAGTAAGGAATAGTAAGTATTGAGCTGACAGCTTATTCAAGTAGTAGCTAGGAAGTTATGGGCTCAAATAGTGAACCAGAAAGAGAAAACAAAGCAATCTATTAGAAAGATAGCCTTCTAGCTAATAATTTTGGTCAAAGAATATAAAAAAGCCTCCATTTACGAATTCTGCACTCACCAACCATAAATTGATTTAATAGTTTTCACTCTGAGACAGTGACACAAGATTCTTTGTTTTATAAAGAAACACTATACCGGGGCGCCTGGGTGGCGCAGTCGGTTAAGCGTCCGACTTCAGCCAGGTCACGATCTCGCGGTCCGTGAGTTCGAGCCCCGCGTCAGGCTCTGGGCTGATGGCTCGGAGCCTGGAGCCTGTTTCCGATTCTGTGTCTCCCTCTCTCTCTGCCCCTCCCCCGTTCATGCTCTGTCTCTCTCTGTCCCAAAAATAAATAAAAAACGTTGAAAAAAAAAATTTGAAAAAAGAAACACTATACCATAGCTGAATGCACACGGTCTTAAATGAAATTCTGGGTTCCCTAATTACAAAGGGGGGAGTTTTCAAACTCGTTGCATATTAGAATCACCTAAGAAGTTTTAAAGTTTTTCTAATGTTTATTTATTTTTGAGAGAGAGACAGAGCACAAGCAGGGGAGAGGCAGAAAGAGAGGGAGACACAGGATCTGAAGCAGGCTTCAGGCTCTGAGCTGTCAGCACAGAGCCGGTGCAGGGCTTGAACTGGCAAACTGGAGATCATGACCTGAGCTAAAGTCGGACGCTTAACCGACTCAGCCACCCAGGGGCCCCTCACCTAAGAAGTTTTAAAGCTCCAGATGCCTGGGCCCCATCCCCAGATATTCTGTTTCATTGGGAGGGTCCTGGGCATCTAGATCTTTTTTAAATTCCCTGATTCTAATGAGCAGTCATATTTGAAAACCATTGTCTTAGAGCAGTGTTTTTAAAGTGTGGTCCCTCTCCCAACAAAGTCAGCATCATCAGGGAACTTGTTAGAAATGCAAATCCTCCAGCCCCACCCCAGGCCCACTGATTCAGAAACTCTGGAGGTGGGGCCCAGCAAAAGTTAAGGCACCATAGAATGATTAACCTGGCATAAGAATATAAGAATAAGAATAACCTGAAGAATAACCTGAAGATCTACTGACTTAAGAATAACCTGAAGATCTTGGCATAAGAATAACCTGAAGATCTTGTTAAAATGCAAATCTGATTCAGTAATTCCGAGGTTGGGTCTGAGATTCTGAATTTCCAACATCCTATCACTTACTACCTAAAAATTTTGTGTAGCAAGGCTATATGAAGGGATTGTTTTCCAATTTTGATGTCCCCAAGAATAAGTGGGTGCTTTACATAAATGCAGATTTTCTGGTCCAAAAATGTGGTAGCTAGCCTAGGGGAGGTGAGGCCTTGGGTTTTTTTTTTAATCATTCCTATTGTGGGCTGTGTTTGCTCTCTGTGGTGTTAGCGGGACCCGGGCAGGCCAGTTCTGAGGGGGCATGCCTGCCTGCTGGGGAATTTGGGAACAGGTTGGTGGTGTTTGCATAATTTGAGTTGGGCCACTAGTCCCTTGCCAGATCCCCTGAAGGGCTGAGGTGGCCCTATCCAGTACTTTCTGCCATATTACAGAAACTGCTCACAAAGTTTTGACTTGCCAAATTGCATAGATACTGAGAAGTCATAAGCCAGAACCAGTGGGCAATTCCACCAATAAAAGTCATTAACAGTCATCTTTCTAGCACAACTTAGAATTTAGAAACAAATGGCCTTGAGAATAGCCTTTAAAACCCTGGAAACATAACCTGCTCATGAGCAGAATAGCTGCTGTATACTCTATGTGATAGATACCTGTGGTTCTTATTTCAATGCGTTCGACTCCCAGGAGCCGTGGGGGTAATTAAACCCATAACTCATGCATGTATCAATGGCCCAGCCAAGTATCCATAATGTAAATCTTGAAAATCAATTTTTAAAATAAGGAGATAAGTTACTAAGGAAGTAGAAGTAATTAACTGCAAAATTTTGCCGTTAAAATAGATGGTTCTTCCAGGCTGATATCATCAGCACTGACGATTATCACATCAAGGGATTGGCCAATGGTATTTCATGGAGTCACTCTGGCCTCGCATTTCCTTTGTTGCAATACCTAAATCTAAGCCACGCTTTCCTTTTCCTTTAAGGTATCTGATATTTTTCTGGGCTAAGGTAACTTTGGCAAACAATGCTAGCCATTTAATCATGTATTTCCTATAAAATAACATTTAAAACATTTTTCACGTAATAATCTTCCTTCGACCCAATTTTTTTCTTTTCCTGGTCTGTAGCAGCAAGCCAAGCGGTGTTTGTCAAGGTGAACAGGTTTCATTTAGGCCAAATGTGCTTCGTCCTCAGAAAGCAGATTCAAAGCGATGTCTGACTACTTGTCACTGCATAGCTGGAAAATGACCCTTGCCTTTGCTATCGCACAGCCGCCTCTTTCCCCTGATTGTTTTTAGTTCTCCCTCCACCATCGAAGCTGAACTTGGCTGATGAGCAGCTCTGATAACTGTCTCAGACCAAACTTGACCAGAAAACGTGTTACTTCTAACCTTGCTCAGAGGCATAGCCGTGACTGCGACATGCGCCTGGCTCTTTCCTTTTTCGAAAAGACTTAAGTCACAAATGAGAAAAGAACTTTTAAATCTAACAATAGTCCATTTCACTTCTTACAAGGCACTCTTAGATTTCTCCCTCTGAATTGTTCTCTTGCCACAAATACCTGAGAAAACACTCGCTGACATCTTCTTTTATGAAATACACTTTAATACTGAGAAAAAAAAAAACAAACTATGGTTATTCCAAGGCTAGAGTGATATCAGTCCATGATTAAAATACATGGTTGAGAAACTGTGTGTTTGGTTGAGAAACTGTGTGTGGGGAAAATATAATATCCAATCCAATGGCAAACATTTTCTTGAAAATGTTTTGTGAGCAGGTGCCTGGGTGGTTCAGTCGGTTGAGTGTCCAACTTCGGTTCAGGTCATGATCTCACAGTTCGTGGGTTCGATCCCTGCATCAGGCTTTGTGCTGACAGCTTAGAGCCTGGAGCCTGCTTCGGACTCTGTGTCTCCCTCTCTCTCTGCCCCTGCCCCGCTCTCTCTCTCTCTCTCTCTCTCAAAAATAAACATTAAAAAAATGTTTTGTGAGTTTCACAATGTTCTTTTCTTGAACATATGCCTAAACTCATTTCCCAAGGACACTGCTGTTTTTTAACAAAGAAATAATCATGAATATTAAATGTGGTCAAAATATCCAGACAAGTACTGCTATTTCCAAAACACAAGACAAAAGAACTTGGCAAGGCAGTACAACTCTGCTTTCTGTAATATATTAATATTGTGTACAAAACTTGTGCTTTTTCCAAAGGGCAGAAAGAATAGACAAATAGCGACTCAGCATGGTTAGGGCCAAGGTGTTGCCTTCTTGTCTCCGCCCCACCGACTTCCATCATCCCCTGCAGAGAATATATAGGAAAAGAACAACACAAGGTTGAATTCGGGATAACCATTTGAGAGAGGACTCCATGAAATGAAAATCTCATAGACATTGGTGCTAAAGCCAGACTCCTTCTCAGAACATTTCTTGCTTGGAGGAATGACGGTCAGACTCACTGGGAGCAGAATCTCACACAGCAGAATTCTTTTTTTTTTTTTTTCATTTCTTAATGTTTAATTTTTGAGAGAGAGAGAGAGCACAAGTGGATGAGGGGCAGAGAGAGAGCGAGACACAGAATCTGCAGCAGGTCTAGGCTCTGAGCTGTCAGCACAGAGCCTGATGCGGGGCTCAAACCCGCAAACCGCCAGATCGTGACCTGAGCCAAAGTCGGACCTTAACCGACTGAGCCCCCCGGGTGCCCTTCACACAGCAGAATTCTTATCTAGAATATGTAATATAGGCTATGCTGTCTGGGTGCCTAGAATAACAGAACTCCTTCACTTTTGCTTCAGCAATGTTAAGATATATGAGCATGGAATTTCTGTAAAGATAAAAGCCAGATAAGAATTCTGCTGTGTGAAGGGCACCCGGGTGGCAGAGTCCCTTGGGTCTAGGAAAGCAACTATAACAATAGCAAGGAACTGGGTCATATGTAGATTATAAGCAGCTTCTAGAAAAAAAAGACATGAGTTCTAGCCCTGACTGCCACGTATCTATCGCATCTTGAACCCCAGCTTCTTGAGCTATAAAACCTGGCCTACATATATAGGCCTCAGGGTAGGTATAAGATCAAATGAGATGATCTACATACAGATACTCTTTATAAAGCTCTTTGTAAACTTTGTAAAAGGCTAGAAAAATGTTATCATAATGATCGTATTATTATGCTTACTGCATTAGTTCTTGTACTTAATTCTTCTCTAATTCCCATGTAGATGTTATCAGCGGTACGCAAGAGCTAGATGACTGATTTCCGAAGTGTGGATTGATTAGGCTGCAGTTTTCACCAGCATTTATATTATGTGACAGTTTTTATTTCTATCTTTCATTTGCAAGCAGTAAGAGAACTTCTGAAAATATTCCTGGACCCCTGATATACTTATGGAATTATCTTTGGGATTCAGGTAAACAGGCAATGCTAAAGAAATAGTTCTTCAGTAAAGACCCAGTGGTTCTTAACTGGCGGGTCCCACTCTCAAAGAGCCAATAAAGCCCAGGAATCTGTCTATTTAACAGGAAACCAGCAACCACGCCCTTTTGAGGCAGGTAGTTCCTTACCAATCTTTAGCATACTTACTTGCTGGTGAGAATTACTCAGAGTGCTTAATAACTACACAGATACCAGGCCTCTTCCTGCAAAATCTGATTCAGTAGGTTTGAGTTACGACCCAGGAATTTGTGTTTTGAACAGGCACCCCAAGAGATTGTTATTATGGACACAATTCTTTATACCACCTTTACATCTTGTGAAACACTGGCAGAGGGAACCATTGTTCATTTCCTTTTTTTTAATATGAAATTTATTGTCAAATTGGTTTCCATCCAACACCCAGTGCTCATCCCAACAGGTGCCCTCCTCCATGCCCATCACCCACTTTCCCCTCCCTCCCAACCCTCATCAACCCTTAGTTCATTCTCAGTTTTTAAGAGTCTCTTATGGTTTGGCTCCCTCCCTCTCTAACTTTTTTTTTCCCTTCCCCTCCCCCATGGTCTTCTGTTAAGTTTCTCAGGATCCACATAAGAGTGAAAACATAAGGTATCTGTCTTTCTCTCTATGACTTATTTCACTTAGCATCACACTCTCCGGTTCCATCCACGTTGCTACAAAAGGCCAGATTTCATTCTTTCTCATTGCCAAGGAGTATTCCATTGTGTATATAAACCACAATTTCTTTATCCATTCATCAGTTGATGGACATTTAGGCTCCTTCCATAATTTGGTTGTTGTTGAAAGTGCTGCTATAAACATTGGGGTACAAGTGCCCCTAGGCATCAGCACTCCTGGATCCCTTGGGTAAATTCCTAGCAGTGCTCTTGCTGGGTCATAGGGTAGACCTGTTTTTAATTTTTTGAGGAGCCTCCACACTGTTTTCTAGAGTGGCAAACTGGGAAAACCATTGTTCATTTCAAAGGTAGGGGCATCGTTTGGGACCCTTTTCAGCACTAACCTTCACTGAACAGAGTCAGTATAATTATTTGTCATTTTTTAAGTTTATTTATTCTGAGAGAGCAAGAGAGAGAACAAGCAAGGAAGCGGCAGAGAGAGGGAGAAACAGAATCCCAAGCAGGCTCCATGCTGTTAGCGCACAGCCCGATGTGGCACTCGAACCCACAAGCTGTGAGATCATGACCTGAGCCAAGGTCAAGAGTCAGACGCCTAACTGACTGAACCACCCAGGCGCCCCTAATTATTTATCATTCTTACAAAGGTGGTTCAAGAAGAAGTAATTTTCCATGAAATGCTTCTTAGCCGCTGAAGGATACTGTGTACTTAACAGCAGACGATATAAAAACTAGGATTGGATACCGTCATCAGCTTTAGACAGCTCTTACACCAGCATTTTACCTGATACTATCTTTCTTATTGCAGGTGGGCTCATCCTAATTTTTATTTATCCCATCACACACATCTCACAAGATCTAGCCTGATGAGCAAACATTGCTTCACAAGAAACTTCACACTTTACGTTGACTTAAATTAAAAACGTGGTGCCATTTTGGGGTCCATAGTGGCTTATTTGAATGAATCGGGTTTGAAAAAAAAAGGGTCAAGAAATAAGAATCTCTTTAAGTGATGCAAGCTAGGTGATACAGAAGGCTATAAAAAGAAGTTCAGCTGCTTCCGGCAGAAGAGGAGAAACTGTTGAAAGGAACTGTAACTCTGAGTCATAGAATGGCTAAATATATTTTGTGCTGCAGAAGAAGGAAATGTCTTTCTGAATGGTAAGCAAGGCTCTAGTTGGTAGAAAAAGACAGTGTATGCTCTAGGTGCGTGGCTCCAACAACTGTTTGAAAGCATGTGAAAATAAAAGTATTCTCTGACAGTCTCCAAACACTTGTTTCGTGGATGCCTTAAAAGCCATCGTTCCCTTCTGTATTTTGCGCTTTTAGCCAACCCTTCCGCCCCTCCATAGGATCAGGGAGCTAGATAGGAACAGTCACAGCCAGGAGAAAAATTGAGAAGCTTCGGCTGGCACTGCAGGTCTTATTCTTATCTCCGGCGATAATACTGATTTCTAAAGAACTGGAGGTTGTAAATGGGGCAGCTGACAGATAACAGCTGATAGACTAGCTCCCTCGGGAATAGCAAATCATGGCGCAACCTAACATTTTAGCCCTTGTATTTCCTTAATATGTATTTTTATATTGTTTTGTCCTGTTGCAAAAGCAACATGTAAGCATTGCGAGAAATTTGGAAAATAGGGAGATTTAAGAGAAAGATAACACCACTGTAATCATTTTAGACACACGGCTACAAACAACTATGTTCGAGAAGGTGATGGGGAAAAAAATCCACCCCATTCTGAGAGCTGGAGGAAGGAGAGATTGAGAGGTAGTCTGAAGGGGTAAAGAAATTGACCTTCATGTGTTCGTGTCCCTATATGTCTCTTTTCAACTTCCCTGCTCGCTCAACCCTTCCTGCCTCTATCCGCAACCCAAAGCCTTCTGCTGTGTCCTTCCGGGTTTGCAGTCTACGTTTAGCAGGATCCTCTAAATCCGAAACCAGTGCTTCCCCAGCATTAATGCGCATGTGAATCACCTGAGACCTTGTGGAAATGCAGATTCTGATGCATTAGGTGGGGTGCAATCTCCCCTCCTTCCTCCAGCTCTCAGAATGTGCTGGATCCTTCCCATGTCACTTCGCTGAACATAATTGTTTTTAGCCATTCGTCTGCGATTCTGCACTTCTAACAAGCTCCCAGGTGATAATGATGCTGGTCAGAGGGACTAACTTTGAGCAGAATGTCCTAAACCACTTGTCAAGTGGTCATTTCATCACGTAACCTTCATCTGGGACACTGCCTTCCTTTCACCGGTCCACTCACGTGGGGGCTATTTTGTCTTTCACACCCCACACACCTCAAGTGCCACTTTAAGACAGTTATCTTCATTTGTTTCCGTACTGGAAAAAAAAAAAAAGACAAAATCTGGTTCCCTTGGGGCTCATGTCTTCAGGTTATGTATGCCAGTCCTCCTTCTCCTCATGGCAAATGTCACCAACTTCTCGTCACTCCTCCTAACCGATTGAAGACATTGGCACAGAGCATGAGGCGAGATAGGGAAAGACGCAGTGAGCAATTTTATAATAAGGGCTGAGAGTTACTGGAGAAATTCACAAAATCTGCCTGCCAAATGGACATCCTTATAAATTCCTGGTCACCGTATATGGGACGAATAGCTGTTCACCAACATTCGTTCTGCCCTTCATCGTGCAGAGTTTGAGAAAGAGGAAATCAGCACTGACATCAGAGAGCTGACCTGGTACTCTTAAGTAGGCCTGAGTGCTGTGAGGCGTTGGCCTGGCACTCACAGCAAAGTCTTAATGTTCTCCTGTTGAGCAGGAACAACTTCACAGAACATCAACATCAAACGAGGCTACTCTGTGACCACGATGGGTCAAGACAAAAATATGATCACTCCATAATCATGGGTGAGCACAGACAAGACGTGAACATGGTGAGAGCCACAAAAATGACCAAACATCCTTTAACTTGGCTAATGTGAGTGACTGCTGCTTCTATACCAGTTACAGCTTCAGCCCGTGTTCATTTTCACTCCTCCTAGGTACAATTTACTAAAACACCCAATTATAAAATTACCCCTGCTTCCTGACAGCACCCAATTCAGAGCAAAGCCCTGCTTTCTTCAATTGTCTCTCAGATCTAACTCTAATCTCTCAAATCACCTGACTCAATCCCAAAACCTGCAACAAGCCATGTCCAACACTATCTTCCTGAGAGGCCCCGTGACTCCCCGTGGAATATGTTCTCCCCTGCTGCATGAATGATAAATAAGCCCAACTTGTTCAAACTACAGTTGTGTTCCTGGTGGTCTTGGGCATTAACAAGTTGTATCCTAGAAGATGCTTCCCCTATTGGCTTAAATGTGATTGCGTGATTAGTTCTTGCCAGAATCACATTCACTCACAGTGTCAGTGGACACAACATATGCCACTTCTGGGCTAAAGATTTTAAAGAGACAATATGCCAACTCCATGCTGTTTCTACTTTCCCTGGCTGCATGAAAATAAACATGGGGAATGCCAGAATCACACAGTGGAAGAGAGACCACGTGGAGGGGAGCCGCCCATTAAATTGGAGCACTCAACATGAGCAAAGAGCATAGTCTTTCAGTTGTTATATATTTGGGGCTCTATCATAACAATAGCAGTTTAGGCTACACTAATGAATATAATCACCAAACCCAAATGGATCCCCAACACTACCTAACAATCTATTATATATTCTCCATCAACCTTGCTCGAGAAGGCTCTAGAAGAATGAAGTTATAGCTTTCTTTAGTCAAGTCTCCCACAGATGCTCCTCTCCACTGCTTCTCACTTCCAAGTTATAATATGGCTCATATTCCATATCCAAAATGGAAACCTTCAAACTGTGTTCCCTCATCTACTCACTAGCAAATTCATAAGCCTACCTATAATTTGCAACGATCCACTCTGTCTTCATTCCAAGAACAACTACGGAAGTATTCCTCCCACTATCCAAAACCAGTCCTTCCACATGGGCTCTATCCCACTCGGCCTTCCCATTTTTTCTTCTCAGTCACTGTCTGTGCTCCTCAAGTTACCTCTCATCTCTTATGCTTCTTTATCCTGTATCTCTTTCAACTACATCCTTCCCATAAATATTTAAATATACTCCAGTACTTCTCCTTTTTGAAACACCCTCCTTCTGGCTACCACTCTATTTCTCAGCTCCATTTCATGGAAAAAGTTTCTGATCTCATTTATCTCTCACTGCTGTCATTCCTTTCCAGCTCACTTCCGAACTCTCTTCACTTAGGCTTTTGCCCCTACCTTTCCATTTCAACATCTTTTGTGCATGTCACCAACTACTTTATTTTGGCCAAATCTAGTGATTGCTTCTCTGTTCTCACCTTAGTTGACTTCTCAGGAGTATTCCATCTGGTTGTCTAGTCCCTTTGTTCTGAAATACTTTCTTCCCTTGGCTTTCTTGTTACCACACTTTCCTTTTTGTCCTCCTACATGACTGGCCACTTCTCAATCTCCTTTGAGATTTGTTGAAAAGACTGTTCTTTCCCCCATTGAATGGTCTGAGGGCATTTCTATATCTAGAGTTGAGAAGAAGATGATGAAAAACCAGCAAAGAAGAAAAGATATATCATATTCATAAAACACTTAATATCAGAATAATGTCAAATCTCTGCAAATTAAGCCACATAGTCAATGCAATTTCAATTGAAATCCTGAAAGAATGTTTTTCTGTGGAATTTTGCCAAGCTAGCTCTAAAATTTATGTGGAAGAGTAAAGATGAAAATCAAAAGGAAAGAATAAAGTGAAAGAAGCTCCCTCCAAGACTTTAAGACTTACAAACCATACAAAATAAGAAAGTTTGCCACCGGTACAGGAGTAGGTAAATTAATAGAGAAACCAAAACTAGTGCTATACACATACACAAACATCTAGAAACTTCACTGATATCCTAGAAATGACCCTGAAGATCTTTGGGGAAAGAATGAAATGTTTACAAATGATGCTGAAACAATTTCCTTTCCATGTTAAAAAAATATATATTAAGCTCACATCTTACAAAAATTCAATTCCAGATGGTAACGCATTAAATGTAGGAGGTCAAGCTTTTTTTTTTTTCAACGTTTTTTTTTTTTTTTTTTAATTTTTTATTTTTAGGACAGAGAGAGACAGAGCATGAACGGGGGAGGGACAGAGAGAGAGGGAGACACAGAATCGGAAGCAGGCTCCAGGCTCCGAGCCATCAGCCCAGAGCCTGACGCGGGGCTCGAACTCACGGACCGCGAGATCGTGACCTGGCTGAAGTCGGACGCTTAACCGACTGCGCCACCCAGGCGCCCCAGGAGGTCAAGCTTTAAAACATATGTAGATAACATTAGCAAGATAGTAGAGTAAGAGGTAAGAGGTCCCCCACTCATACCCTCCCTCAGCAATAATAGTTTGGCAGCCATCCACAGACAAAAGAACCTTTGTGAAAGCTTTGGGATCCAGGTCAGAGCTTGTGAAATGCTGGTGGAGGCTAACACCAAAGAAGGCTGCTTTGAGAAGGCAGGCATGCCCAGGTGTCAGGCTTGCCAACTGTGGTCCCATCTAGGAGACCCCAAAACCACCTCACCCCCTTGTAGATTGGTTGCCAACCTCAGTCCAAGTGGAGATCCATAAATAGCCCTGTAAACTGGCTCCAGCCTCTCTCAGCCAAAGTCCAGGAGTGATCCTACCCACCCAGGAGCCTGGAGGGAGATACACCTGTCCATGCTCCTAGAAGCAAGCCTGTGATTTGGTTTCAACCCCACTCAGATGCACTCTGGGGCCAGTACTGCCTGCCTAGAGACATATCGAGTGAATGAGCAGAAACCCTTCCAGGGATCCAGTGGGAGCCCATACTCATCCATGTGCCTGGAAACAGGCCCACTTTCTGCAGACCCTGACGTGGGTCCTTGTCTCAGCACCAGTCCTACATACCAGTCCTAGATGTAGTCCTGTCCTTCCAGTGATCAGACAAGATCCACACCTGCCTGAGCCCCTAGTCACAAGATCACCAAACATGGACCCCACTGCATATCCAGCAGTAGTCATGGAAACCAACTCCAACAACACTCAACTGTGGTCCAGAAGATAGTATCATCAGCTCAGGGATGCAACAGAAGGTCTTTATCTGACAAAAACAGTCTATAAAGACTAGAAAAGGGTTTGCTCCTTCAAATGTACAGATACAATGCAGGACTACCCAGATTGCAAAGAATCAGACGTGACACCACCAAAAGAAACTAATTAATCCCCAGTAACAAACCTCAAAGAAATAGAGATGTATGAATTGCCTGAAAAAGTTTCAAAATAATCATTTTTTAAAAGCTCTGTGAGATGCAGAACACATATAGACAACTAAATAAAATCAGGGCGAAAAAAAGCATGAACAAATTGAGAATATTACTCAAGAAACAGGAACCATATGGGCACCAGGGTGGCTCAGTTGGTTGAGCATCCGACTTCAGCTCAGGTCATGATCTCACAGTTCATGGGTTCCAGCCCCCTGTCGGGCTCTGTGCTGAGAGCTTAGAGCCTGGAGCCTGCTTTGGATTCTGTGTCTCCCTCTCTCTCTGCCGCTCCCCCCCTCATGCTCTGTCTCTCTTGCTTTCAAAAAAAGAATACACATTTAAAAAATTTTAAAAAAAGAAATAGAAACCATTAAAAAAACAAAAATTCTGGAGCTGAAGAATACAATGACAGAACTGAAAAATTCAATAGAGACTTTAGTAGTAGACCCAATCTTTTAGAAGGAAGAATCAGCAAATTCAAAAACAGGTTATTTTTGAAATTAGCCATTTAAAGTAACAAAAAGAAAAAAATGCAGAAAAGGATTAAAGAAAACATATGGGATGCCATGAAAAAAGAATGCACACATTATGGGAGTCCCAGAAGGAGAAGAGAGAGAGAAAAGAGCAGAAAGCTTATTTAAAGAAATAATGACTGAAAACTTCTCAAATCTTGGGAGAAATTTGGACATACAGCTTCATGAAGCTCAAAGGACCCCATGCAGATCCACTAAAAAAAAAAACTGTTGGATCTTATAAACAAATTCAGAAAAGTTGCATGATTCAAAATCAGCACACAAAAATTAGTTGCATTTAAATACACTAACAATAAACTATCTGGAAAAAAATTAAGAAAATCTCATTTACAATAGCATAAAAATAATAAAATATTAGGAATAAATTTAATCAATGAAGCAAAAGATCTGTACATTGAAATCTGTAACATATTGATAAAAGAAATTGAAAAAGGCACAAATAAATGGAAAGCTATCCCATGCTCATGGATTGGAAGAATCAATATTGTTAAGATGTCCACACTACCCACAGCCATCTACATATCCAGTGCAATCCCTATAAAAATTCCAATGGCATTTTTCATAGAAATATCAAAAACAATCCTAAAATTCACATGAAACCACAAGAGACCCTGAATAGCCAAAGAATCTTGAGAAAGAAGACCAAAACTAGAGGCATTATACTTTCCTGATTTCAAGCTATACTACCAAACTATAATAATCGAAACAGCATGGTCCTGGCCTAACAATAGACATATAGACCAATAGAACAGCATAGAGAACCCAGAAATAAACCCATGCATACATGGACAAGTAATCTTTGGCAATGGTACCAAGAACACACAATTAGGAAAGGACAGTTTCTTCAATAAATGATACTGGGGACATTAAATATCCAGAGACAAAGGATAAAATTGGACCCTTATAGTGCAACAAAAATTAACTCAAAATGAATTAAAGACTTAAATGTAAGGCCTAAAACTATAGTCCTAGAAGAAAACATAGGGGGAAATCTTCATGACATTAGTCTTAGCAATGATTTCTTGGATATGACACCAGAAGCACAAGCAACGAAAGAAAAAATAAAGAAGTGGATCTCATCAAACTAAAAAGCTTTTTGCACAGCAAAGGAAATAGTCAACAGAGTGAAAAGTCAACCTACAGAGTGGGAGGAAATATTTGCCAAACATACATCTGATAAGTTAATAGCCAACCTATAAAGGAACTCATACAATTTAATAGCAAAACAAGTAACAACACAATTTAAAAATGGGCAAAACACTCAAATACACATTTCTCCAAAGACATACAAATGGCCAATGAAAAGATGTGCAGAATTCCTAATCATCAGGGAAATTCAAGTCAAAGGCGCAATGAGATATTGTCCCACACCTGTTAGAATGGCTATTATCAGAAAGGTGAAAGATGTAACAAGTGTTAGTTAAGATGTGGAGAAAAGGGAATCCTCGCACGTTGTTGGTGGAAATGTAAATTAGTATAGCCACTATGGAAAACATTATGGAGGTTCCTCAAAAAAATAAAAATGGAACTACTATATGATCCAGCAATCCCACGTCTGCATATATATCCAAAGGAAATGAAACTGGTATCTTGAAGAGATATCTGCATTGCCACGTTTATTTCAGCAATATTTGCAAGAACCAAGTTATGGAAACAACCTAAGTGTCTATTTGTGATATGTTTGAACCTGGAGGACGTTATGCTAAGTGAAACAAGCCAGACACAGAAAGACAAATACTGCATAATCTCACTTATACATGGAATCTGATAAAAACGAACTCACAGAAGCAAAGAATAGAATAGTGGTTGCCAAGGGATAGGGCCGGGGGAAATGGAGAAATGTTGGTCAAAAGTTACAAACTTTCCTTTATAAGATGAATAAATTGTGGAGATCTAATGTACAGTACAGTAACTATACTTAATAATACTGTATTTTATATCTGAAATTTACTAAGGAACTAGATCTTAAGTGTTCTCACTGCACACACAAAAAATTGGTAACTATTGGAGGTGATGGATGTTTCACTTAGCTTGATTGTGGTAATTATTTCATAATGTACACATATATCAAATCATCTCATTGTACACTTCAAATATATACAAATTTTATTTGGCAATTTTACCTTAAAAAGCTGGAAGAATAAAAATAATAAAAACGTATAGAAGGAAACACAGGAGACTATTTTTTAAATATTTTTTAATGTTTATTTATTTGTGAGAGAGAGAGAGAGCATGAACGGGGAAGGACAGAGAGAGAGGGAGACACAGAATTCAAAGGAGCAGGCTCCAGGTTCTGAGCTGTCAGCACAGAGCCCGACGCGGGGCTGGAACTCACGGACCGTGAGATCATGACCTGAGCCAAAGTCAGACACTTAACTGACTGAGCCACCCAGGCACCCCAGGACCCTAGGGAAGGTAAGAATTTGTTAAAATCACACACACACACACACACACACACACACACCATAAAATAGAACATTGAAAAATTCAGCTACTTTAATGTTGATTATTTTTGGTCATCAAAACAACCATGATAAAGAAAGTGAAAACGTAAGATATAAACTAAAAAATATCTTTATTAGTATCCAAAATATGTAAAGAATTACAAAATCAATGACATAAAAATAAATAAAAGTTTTTAAATGAGCACAAACCAGATACTCCACGAAAGAGAGAGTGAGCATGTCCAATAATCATGAAACCCACTGAACCTCACTAATAATCATGGAAATGCAAAATAAGCTCAAAATGAGAGAGCATTTTATCTCCACTATATGAGCAAAAATTTAAAAGTCTGGGGGCTCCTGGGTGGCTCAGTTGGTTAAGCATCCAACTCTTAATTTCAGTTCAGGTCATGATCTTGTGGTCATGGGATTGAGCCCCTGCTTGGAATTCTCTAGAAATAAATAAATAGATAGATGATAGACAGATAGATAGATAGATAGATAGATGATAGATAGATAGATAGATGATAGATAGATAGGTACAGATAGGTAGATAAAGAAAGAAAGAAAGAAAAAGTCTGACAATCGCAATTGTGGGTAACCAGACATGTTCACAGAGTACAACCTGGCAATTCAATTCCTAAGTATACACCTTAGAAAAATTCCTGACCATGTTAACCCAAAGGCATGTATGAGAGGGTTCATAAACAAGAAAATTTGTAAACAACCATCCACCCCCGTCATTTTTAGATTTCAACTTAAACTTATTTCTTCTTAAAGAGGTCTCACCTAACCTGTCCCCTCCGTCCTCTTGTATTTGTATGAAGTCCTCTGTTATCTTGAACCTATATATGTATGCAATAATTTCTTTAACATTTGCCTACTCCACTAGATGCTAACTAAGCTCCATGAGGAGAGCAACAATGGACTTAAAGTATAAGGAAAATGATTACCAAAGATCTGAGATGTAAGAAGATAGGGTGGGCGTATGTTAAACATGAGATCAATCTAAACACACATTATATAAAATAACAATGATGATAACTGAATTCACAGTGCAAAAAAAGGAGGATGGAAAAGAAATACAAAATACTGGTAAAGAGTGGCATAAACGTTTACATGTATAAATAAAAGGGGGAAATATGGGTCTGATTGTATCAACATGGCAAAATCATTAACCTTTGTGAGCTTCAGTTCGTTTATGGGTAAGCACTCAACAAATGTTGAAAAAAACACAACCTGTAAAATGGCAGAGCTATGCTTTCCAGATCGGATGTTCTATGCCTTCTTAAATGAGACTGAATAGTTAGAAATGCTTATCTCTTGGACAGTCAGCATCAAGATTTTCAAACCCTTTTTATAGCAAAAATTCTTTCCAATATCCTTTTCTCAAAGTGTCTATACAAGCACGGAAAAGACCCTGAAAGGAGAAAACATGTGGAGAAGTATTAGCATGAAAAAAGCATCACATCCTTCAAAATTAAAATCTGTTCAAATTTTAAAAGCAGTTTTTTCCATCCTTAAGTAATTACCAAAGTCTCTCTGGAATGAACAGTGGTAATTCTGGAAGTCAGCACCTACTGCATTGACCCTTGCAAATCACTTCTCTCCCATCTTATTTTCAACGGCAGGACACTAAGCAAGCGTATCCCCAGGTCGGAAGCCTCAGAATACTTAGTACTTTCTGTACTCTGTGGTTAGAGACGATTATACTGTTACTGTGTCTGACAAATATAACCCAGCAGGTATCATGACACCACTTGGAGAGGAACATTTTTGAAGGATTTATGTCATAAGAAAACACACTAACCAATACAGCCGAACAGATGGATCCTGATCACAGATTCAGAAAGGTTGAACACAGCAAGTAGTGAAGATTGATACCTATCTACAAAGCAGCAATCTGGGCTTAGAGAACAGCAGGCTGCCACAGATATGTGGCATATTTATTGAAGCATTAAAAGAGTTTCACAGTCCTCCTAATTATTATACCTACCTCTGGTTACATAGAGCTAGTCTATAGTGAGTTTTCCACTGATTTATTTAACTCTTAAATACCATAAACTTCCAAGCAATACCTATGTTCATGCAGAGGCGATACATTTTCTGCCGTGCTATTAAAGATTGTTTGCACTTTAGAAATGTCAGTGATATTTGCACTTCTAAACACTGTGTTTTATGCCATTTTAAAGGTGCAGTTGTTAGAGCCAAAACTATTCATGTTTTAAAAGCCTCTCTCCTATCAATGGCTCAGGGTCAAAAGACACAAAAAAATCTCTGTTTCATCTTAAGTCTGTTCAAATGTGTCATATAAAAGAATGTCAGGAAGAAAATAAATCCTGGAAGATTTGCCTGCTTTGCAAAATGAAAGGAGCCTTAGATTCATCTCAATTCCCATTTTATAGTTTGGAAAAGTGTTTCTCGACTAACAAGTTTCAACACATCACTGAAATCACTCCATTCACTCTACTTAGCCAAACACTGAAGATAAGCCAAGCCACTGGAGCCCAGCCTCTTATTCGTGCTTACTGTATTTCACTAACTAAGCTAATTAAAAACAATTACTCATTCATTCAATATTTTTGGAGCGGTTATTCAGTGCCAAACATAGCATTAAGCACTGGGGAGAGAGCTATGAAGAGGGGCAAGGCCCCAGCACCCACAAAGCTCACAGTCTACTGGTTAAGGTAAACATTAAACAGAAATGTTAAGTGAGATTCAGGCTAAAAAACAAATCAAGATTATTTTGAGAGTATATAATAGGGAGGCTTGACTGGCCTGAGGGGTCAGAGAAGGCCTCCTCAATGAAGTGGCATTTGAATTGGAGAGCTCATGAAAAAAACAGGCCTCAGTCACATTTAGAGAAGCCACTGGCCTTGTTTCCAATAAATCTGCAAACTACTCTCATCCTCGACTGTAAGATCTCCCCCTTGTAGCTGTTCCAGCTATTAAAGCACCGATTGGGGGGCCTGGGTGGCTCAGTCGGCTAAGCATCCAGCTCTTGATTTTGACTCAAGTCATGTTATCACAGTTCGTGGGATCAAGCCCCACGGCGGGCTCTGCACTGACAACGTGGAGCCTGCTTGAGATTTTCTCTCTCCCCCTCTCTTTCTGTCCCTTCACCCCCCACTCTCTCAATATAAATAAATAAGCATTTTTTTAAAAACCACTAGCTTATTTAGAAGAGAACGTAACAGATTTCTTCTATCCCCCAGGTAAGATGCCGTGACTCACCAAATGATGATTTGTATCTTTTTTTTTTTTTTCAACTTTTTTTTTTTTTTTTTTTTTTTTTTTTTTTTTGGGCAGAGAGAGACAGAGCATGAACGGGGGGGGGGGAGAGAGAGAGGGAGACACAGAATCGGAAACAGGCTCCAGGCTCCGAGCCATCAGCCCAGAGCCTGACGCGGGGCTCGAACTCACTGACCGCGAGATCGTGACCTGGCTGAAGTCGGACGCTTAACCGACTGCGCCACCCAGGCGCCCCGATGATTTGTATCTTTAACTGACAGGTCCGTTTCTTCTCCCATGTGACCTATCTTATTTTTGCTGTGAGAAATGGAGCTAAATTTAACCCAGGGAGAAGGTGACATATTGGCCCAGGCAAACAAAGGAGCCAAAATGTCTGGAGTTCCAAAGCCAGGGGGTCAAGTGCAATGCAGCAAGATGCAGACACGCTCTGGGACAAGCCATTCTCCTCAAGCCTTCACACTCACCAGGAAAGGTCTTTGAGCTGACGAAAGTAGAAGGACAATTTAGAATGGAAAGCCGAAGATTTGTCACCACTCTTCGCAGAGCTGGGGCTGGCGAAGGAGAGAAGTATGAGCCTTGAAGAGACGTACCACCCCAGTGTGACAGGAAGTCAGGCCCATGGGTGACATAGGCAATTTCTGCATCTCGAAAATTTCCGTGGGTTCCCAGTGGGGGCATAAAAGTCGGCAGAGTGAGCTAGTGAGTATGCCCATTGTCCCAGGACTATGATGTAAGAACAGGCAACAAAGGGTATAGTGACAAGCGTGGCTCTGCCCATCCCACCACCCAAGACCCATTCTCTGGAATCAGGAGAAGGTGTGGTTGTGTCATAGTCGTGTGCCACGGTGAGAGTTATCATTAGCGGTTTCAACCATGCAGACAACTGCAGAAGAGACATGCGGGATCCAATCAGATGTCATTACACTATAAGACTGGTGGCTCAGATGGGATCAAACAGAATCCTGAATTCATTCAGGTAGTAGGCATTCATTCAAGGAAGTCAGTTATGAACTTGGGTGAGCGGGAGGTTTGAAGACTGTATCTATTCAAATTAGGTAACGACGATGGAAGAATGATGTAAGGGTGTAACTTGAACTTATAAGAACAACCCCAGCTGGAGGATGTGGATCTCGAGTTCCCTCTGGCCACAGTGATTTAGAAAGGAGCCCAGTTTACACAACTGCACACAAACAGGACGTTGTGGAACGTTGTGGCTCTCGGTACTGAGTCCCACTCCTACATGCCGCACGTGATCTCTGAGTTGCACGTGATCTCAGTTCACTTGTTATGGCAAGCACAGCTTACCTGGCCTGAGGGAGTGCCCTGCTCCCCTTAGGACTAAGTCTATTTAAAATCTTAGGGAGGTTTGTAATAAAATGTAGAGCTAATGAAGTGAATCACACCCATAGTATTAATACCAATATGTGAAGTTCAGAATAATGTGCACTTGGTATTTAGTTGTGCTTGTGATGTGGCAGGGAATGGGGCATATTTTAGAATGACAGTTTAAACAGAGAACAGACTCCAATTTTAAAATTTCATTCATTTGTGACTTTTATTAAAGTATGTAAGTTGCTTTGATTGTATTTATTTCTTGATGTACTGGAATGTTTAACAGAACTTGACATTCTTTATATTTACAAATATATACTTATGAAATATATAAAAGTTGTTCAAGCAGTTAGTAAGTTTTTGCTTGGTGGGATCATAAATTCACCCAGTCAGGCATTTGAAGTACTTAAAAAGAAAACCAGATATATTAGACTTAAATACACACTTTGAAATGCTAAAGAGAATTGAGGCACCTAATTTCAGAATTATTCACCCAATTAAGCAGAATTTAGCCTATTTGGCCTGAGTTGATCCAACATTAATCGAAGGCTTCTTGCAAATGATTTTTTAAAATATACTAGATTTGTGGAATTGACTGATATTTTTATTTTTAAATTATTTTTAATATAATTTATTGTCAAGTTGGCTAACATACAGTGTACATGATGTGCTCCTGGTTTTGGGGGTAGATTTTCCGTGATTCATCGCTTACATACAACACCTAGTAGCTCATCCCAACAAGTGCCCTCCTCCATGCCCATCACCCACTTTCCCCTCTCCCCCAGCCCCCATCAACCCTCAGTTTGTTCTCTGTACCCAAGAGTCTCTTATGGCTTGCCTCCCTCTTTCTCTGTAACTTTTTTTTCCCCTTCCCCTCCCCCATGGTCTTCTGTTAAGTTTCTCAAGATCCACCAATGAGTGAAAACATAGGATATCTTTCTTTGACTGACTTATTTCACTCAGCATAATACCCTCCAGTTCCATCCACGTTGCTGCAAATGGCAGGATTTCATTCTTTCTCATTGCCAAGTAGTATTCCGTTGTGTATATAAACCCCATCTTCTTTATCCATTCGTCACTTGATGGACATTTAGGCTCTTTCCAAAATTTGGCTATTGTTGAAAGCGCTGCCATAAACATTGGGGTACATGTGCCCCTATGAATCAGCACTCCTGGATCCTTTGGATAACTTCCTAGTATTGCTAGGGTAGTAGTAGCAGGGCAGTTCTGGTTTTAATTTATTTTATTTTTAATTTTTTGAGGAACGTCCACACTGTTTTGCAGAGCGGCTGCACCAGTTTGCATTCCCACCAACAGTGCAAGAGGGTTCCCGTTTCTTCACATCCTCACCAGCATCTGTTGTTTCCTGAGTTGTTAATTTTGGCCACTCTGACTGGCGTGAGGTGGTATCTCAGTGCCGTTTTGATTTGTATTTCCCTGATGAGGAGCGACATTGAGCATCTTTTCATGTGCCTGTTGGCCATCCGGATGTCTTCTTTAGAGAAGTCCATTCATGTCTTCTGCCCATTTCTTCACTGGATTATTTGCTTCTCGGGTGTGGAGTTTGGTGAGCTCTTTATAGATTTTGGATACTAGCCCCTTATCCGATATGTCATTTGCAAATATCTTTTCCCATTCCGTCGGTTGCCTTTTAGTTTTGTTGATTGTTTCCTTTGCAGTGCAGAAGATTTTTATCTTCATGAGGTCCCAATAGTTCATTGTTGCTTTTCATTCCCTTGGCTTTGGAGATGTGTCGAGCAAGAAATTACTGCGGCTGAGGTCAAAGAGGTTGTTGCCTGTTTTCTCCTCTAAGGTTTTGATGGTTTCCTGTCTCCCATTCAGGTCCTTCGTCCATTTTGAGTTTATTTGTGTGTCTGGTGTAAGAAAGTGGTCCAGGTTCATTCTTCTGCATGTTGCTGTCCAGGTCGCCTAGCACCACGTGTTAAAGAGACTGTCTTTATTCCATTGGATACTCTTTCCTGCTTTGTCAAAGGTTACCTGGTCCTACATTTGTGGGTCCACTTCTGGGTTCTCTATTCTATTCCACTGGTCTATGTGTCTGTTTTTGTACCAGTACCATACCGTCTTGATGATTACAGCTTCGTAGTAGAGGCTAAAGTCCAGAACTGTGATGCCTCCCACGTTGGTTTTCTTTTTCAACGTTACTTTGGCTATCTGGGGTCTTTTGTGGTTCCATACAAATTTTGACTAATATTTTTTTTTAATTTTTTTTTAATGTTTGTTTATTTTTGAGAGAGAGAAAGAGAGACAGACAAACAGACAGACCATGAGTGGGGGAGGGGCAGAAAGAGAGGGAGACACAAAATCCGAAGCAGGCTCCAGGCTCCGAGCTGCCAGCACAGAGCCCGATGCGGGGCTCGAACCCACGAACCGTGAGGTCATGACCTGAGCCAAAGTCGGACGCTTAACCAACTGAGCCACCCAGGCACCCCTTGACTAATATTTTTAAATTGAATTTAAAGGCCAGGTGAAAATTACTTTTTAATTTATACTTTTAATAAGTTAATATAAAACCAAGTAACTGTAAATAGTGTTTCCTGCACACAAAAGGTCCCTCTTCAACAGTAAAAAATTCAGTGATGGAACCTAGTCATTCTCCCACAGACCATCTCAGATGTGATCTCAAGGAGCACTGTGTATTTCCTGTATCGAGAACCAGGCTAGTAGCGGTAGAAACTGAAGCCTGGCCACTCAAGATGCCATTCACAACATCATCTCCCTCATTTGTCTCCCATGACTGAGGTGGAAAACCCAGAAGGTCCCTTTCCCTGCCTTCTTCACAACAAGTGGTAGCCTGTGACTCGTTTCTGCTAAGAGCAAGTTTTTGAGGACCTTCACTTCTCCTGATAAAAGAGGCACATACAAGTGGCGAATACTGGTTACTGATGGTTCTTCCCTCCTTTCTGCCTTGGAACGTTTGTATGATGTCAGGATATGCCGCAGCCATTTTGTGACCATGAGGTACAAAGCACAAAATTGAAAAGCCACCATGCAAAGAAAGGCAGAGCAGAAGGATAGCAAGAGCCTGGGTCATTAAACTATCTGAACAACTTTGAGGCCGCTTGGATCTGGATTTTCTTATTACTAAATAATAAATAGTCTTGGGTTTTAAGGCACTGTTAGTTGATTTTCTGTTACTTTCAGGCAGAAGCTTTCCTAATGGTTGGTTATACCAGAAATCAACTGGAGTAGGAGGATTTCACAGGATCAAGACAGAAAAGGTTCAAGAAGAGAGCCTTTTGAGACACTCTCTTCAAAGATGCCATGTAACAGCTGCATAAAGCCAAGTCCCCACAAACATCACCACGCACAGAAGCTTTAAAGAAACTGCGAGGAAATGGAGGCAAGACAGAAAGAGTGAGATGTTTTAAATCTGAATGTGGCTGAATTATTAATTTGTATTAACTAGACATCCCAAATTTGGACTGAGTTTACCTAGAAGCAACTAGATTAAGGTTTTTATTGCTACTCTTACGGTTGTTGTTTGCTGCTATTTTCTATTACTAGACTAGGCATTGGAGAAAGACAATGAATTCACTAACAGAAAAATGAAGTAATCTACGTTTTCGTATATTTAAGCCTGTGGCTATGAAATTCACACGTCTATATCTCCTCTCTAGTTGCTCAGATCTTAGGGGGCTACCTGCCATCAAACAGGAGAGACGAATTGGTAGATGAGTATGCTTACAAAAGATGTCGACCATACTACATTAAATTGACACATAAACTGAGTCCTTACTATATGCCTGGCTCCGCTCAAGTTCGCTTTTGCGAATTTAAGTACCTTCTAATATTTAAAGTAAACAGTTGAGTTTGCAAGCTTGGATGATACAAACCGCAAAAGATAAGCATGTACCTGAACTAAAGATTTCCCAATGCTATCAGAAGGCTGACATCTCTGAAAAGAAGTCAAGCATCGGTCCAAAAAGAAGATGAAAAACAGATGTTCTCCTTTCTCTCTTTTCTATTGCTGGAATTGTAAAAATTTTGCCTCTTTTCATATTGATCTCACCTATGATTTCTTAGATGCCTGAAGAGAAGATTAAATGTTGAAATGTCTCTTCTCATGATCCAGCTGAACCCAATGAACTTTTCTGCCAATGTTCTGTGATACTCCCTTGGAATATAAGAAAAGCACTTCAGATGATAAAAAGGTATTTCAGATGTTGTGGGAGTGGGAGGCAGGGGAAGCCAATTCAACCAAATCTGATTTACTAAAAGGGCAAGGAAGATAGAAGCCCAAAAGTCTAGCCCAATGAGGCCTCATTGTTTTTAAATTGCACTAAAAGGAAAGTATCTGACTTAATCATTCTCATCAATATCATCAACTAAGAGAGGAAGCATGAAAGTGTGTCTATTGATTTTGCTTTGGCTTTATAAGCAAATCGCACACTGTTGTTTACCTAAGCATTTCCAAAACTACAGAGTAAGCAAAATGGAATCTAAACCATTTTACATTTGGGTTCAGTTCATTCCTTAACTTTGATAAGAGTATACTGTATTTTTGCTTCTGCCAGAAATTCAGTCAAGAGCAGGTCAGTAAATAGAGCAGACACGAGCAATGAACGGATGCAGATTATTGCAAAAATAAAGAAATGGCTACTTCCAGTTGTTTCCAAGCACTTTATGTAGCCTGGTGTGGATTAAGGCACAATGCAGTCTTCAGTTGGACCCTTACTGCTCGCGTGTTTTCTTATCAGACATCACTTCTGGCCCACGCTGCCCATCTTTTGCAGGAGCTCACTCCAATCCATCCACGTTTCCCACCTATTGTTCCAGCAACAGATGGAGTACTGTGTCTCCTGTGGGAACGGAGGTTGCCTTGCCTTTCACTGCACAGCCTTACGTGTGCGTCAAACTAATTTGCAGTCCGTCCGCACCCACAACTCCTCGAGGTGACTGTCAGTATCCGCAAGCCCTCGGCAGAGGGTTGCGCCCTCGGGGGAGAAATGGGCTTTTTAATAAACAGCATCTTTCAACCTCCTTTTAATAATTTTCCCTACATCGTGTTTATCTCTCAAATCACCCTTTAGCATTTTAAAGTACACGTAAAATGTATGTATGGCCAAACTTCTTTTATTCTATCCTAGAGAATAAAAAGGGTAATGTGGGGAGGGCCTGCTGACAGTAAATATACATTTAGTAGATGGATGGAAATACAGAGGTATAGATGTATTTTACATCACGTATATGTATCTAGATCCCTATATACAGATAGAGTGAGAAAAATTAACAACTGACATACGCATCTACTGTACTTTATATCTTAAAAACATCTCTCACATGTATTATTCATTCATTCATTCATTCAAAGTATGTATTGATAACCTATTATGCCAGGCACTGTTATTTATAAATGAGATGAATAAGTAAACAAAAAACGTTCAGAGATCCTTATCCTTGTAAAGCCCAGCAAAGGGAGACATACAATATTTTAATCATCATAAATGATTACGTCCCAGTCTATACCTGCTGTCCTGGTATACTTTAATCACACCTACTTCTACTCTCAAAAATGTCTCAGTTGGTACAAAATTATACGGCCAGAGTAATAACAAGTATGTATATATTGAACAATGAAGAGTGCTCTGGAAAAGAAAAAAGAGAGCACAGTAAGGAGGGCTGAAATGTGACAAAGTTGCCATTTTAAATAGGATGGGCACAGTAGGCAGCATTTGGGACGCCTATGTGGCTCAGTTGGTTAATCGTCCAACGCCGGCTCAGGTCATGATCTCATGGTTCGTGGGTTCGAGCCCTGCATGGGGCTCTGTGCTGACAGCTCAGAGCCTGGAGCCTGCTTCCGATTCTGTGTCTCCCTCTCTCTCTGCCCCTCCCCCACCCTCTCAAAAATAAACATTAAAAAGTTAAAAAAAAAGAAAGTGGCAGGCATTTGAACAGAGACTTGAAGGAAATGTGGGCATTAGCCATGTAGCTCTCTGCCCAAATAGCGTTCCTGAAGGAGGCAAAAAAAACCCCGAAAACCTCTGAATTGGGATTGTACCTAGTGTGATTGAAGAATATCAAGAAAACCAGTGAGGCTGAAGCAGAGTCAATGACAGCCATGGATGAGGAGACGAGATCAGCAAGGTAATGTGGGTGGGCAGACCACGGACGGGCACGTAGGCCAATATTAGGACTTTGGCTTTAATTCCGAGTGAATTATTGAGGCCCTGCAGGATTTGGACCAGAACAGTAAGCCTCACTGAGATTGAACTTGCTTTTAGCAGGACCACTCTTGTTGCTTCATGCAGAATGGAGTTGGCAGGCCGAGTGGAAAGGGCGGAACAGGAAGACCAGTGGGTCTGCTATTCCGCTAATCCGGAAAAGAAACACTGGTGGTCGGACCAGAGTGGTAGCAGTGAAGACAGTGAGAAATAGTTGGATTCAGGGCATGTTTTGAAGGTAGAGCTATTTTAATTGAATATTCACAATAACTCTGAGATGTAGCCGAGAAAGATATCATTATTCCCATTTTACAGATGAAGAAACTGGAACCCGGAGGAGGTGGAGCTTGCCTAAGTTTACACAACGAATTGAATGGAAGGAAGAGCATAGAAACGAAGTCTCGTGTTAGTTTCAAACTTTATGTATGTTACGCGATGATCTACAAACATAGCACAGAATGTATAGTGAGCATGCATTTTCTTCATCCCAGTCCCCAAAAGAGTCCTCTCCAGCACAAAAGGGTGAAAATGCCTTTATCGGCATCGGCTTGGGGTTCTCTCCAGGGCACAGGTTAAGGATTATGTCCACTCTAAGCTGTGACAACTTTGAAACGTCTAAATGACTGGCGCGTATATGGACATGGCTTAACACCCTCGAAAGGAGCAGAATTATATAGTGGGATGTGGAAATGGATAGATAGATTTGGGTTTCAATCCTACCCGGACACGTATGAGCTGTGAATTCAGCCCAAGTTGCCCAGTGTAGGCCTCCCGAGGTTGTTCAGAACATTAAATAAGAGAAAGTCTAAAAAACACACCAAGTATGTGTTCATGTGCTGATCCCACTGTGCCTGAAATTCTCCTCCTCCAGATATTTATCTAATCATCTTCTATTGGCTCAACTGGTACCTCCTCGGAGAGCCTTTCCTCGAGCACCCAGCTTCACTTTCTTAGGGACACTTCCCACTATAAGAAATTAAATTAATATTGAGTCATGCCTTTAGTCTCTCTTACCAACTAGAAAGTAAGTTCCGTGATGGCAGGGGTTATTTTTTTCATTATCATATTCCCAATAACTAGAACAGTGCCTTGTACACAATGGGCCTCAGACTATTTGAGGAAGAAATGTTTCCCTTTTCTGCTCACTCCTTCAGTCATTAAGAGATCCTGGTCTCCTTTCGATGCTCTGGGCTCTTTCCATTTCAAGGGCTTTGCATCCAGAGTTCTCTGCTTGGCACGCTCTTCCTCCCACTCTGTATCTATTGAACCTCTACTCATTTTTCCAATCTTGGCCTAAATGGACATTGCCTTAGAGTAGGCTTCCCTGATCCTGGACTAGGTCAATTCTCCTTATTATAAGCTCTAAGAGCACAATGTACTTTTCCTTCCCAGCACTTAGCACAGTTTTTAATTATTTATTTACTTGGGTGATTAATTATTTAAGATCTGTTCCCACCATTGGAACATAAGCTCTACGAGTTCATTGCTGTTTATATCTAGCGCCTAACACAGAGCAGACACTCAATATGTATATACAAAATGGAAAAAGGAAGAAAAGCATGCATGTGCAGGAAACTCAGCAACACTGTAGAACATTGGCTTGTTTATTAAAAACCCAAAGGATGGGGCGCCTGGGTGGCGCAGTCGGTTGAGCGTCCGACTTCAGCCAGGTCACGATCTTGCGGTCCGTGAGTTCGAGCCCCGCGTCAGGCTCTGGGCTGATGGCTCAGAGCCTGGAGCCTGTTTCAGATTCTGTGTCTCCCTCTCTCTCTGCCCCTCCCCCGTTCATGCTCTGTCTCTCTCTGTCCCCAAAAAAATAAATAAAAAAAAAAAAAAAAACAAAGGATCGTGGGGTGCCTGGGTGGCTCAGTCGGTTGGGCGACCGACTTCAGCTCAGCTCATGACCTCACGGTCAGTGAGTTCGAGCCCCGCGTCGGGCTCTGTGCTGTCAGCTCAGAGCCTGGAGCCTGCTGCGGATTCTATGTCTCCCTCTCTCTCTGCCCCTCCCCTACTCATGCTCTGTCTCTCCAAAAATGAATAGACGTTAAAAAAAGTTTTTTTTAATAAAAAAATAAAAACCCAAAGGATTGGTTTTGGAGAAAAGGGGATCCATTTCAGGAAAATTATAAATGTGAGAATATAAATTAGGGCCATGATTCCCCTCCTACAAGCAGGAGGGGTTCACTGACAAGAAGGCAAAGGTGTTCCAGTCCCATGAGTAAGTAGCTAATCCAAAGGGCATTTCAACATACTGTCCAATGGGCACACAAGCAATTTCCCCTGCAATTGTTTTTTTTTTTTTTTCCTGTGGATCCTATTTTCTTTCAAAAAAAAAAAAAAATCAACCAAGAGGGCTTGCACTCTCTATGTAACTTCTTATAAACAAGTATGTGGTTCATTGACTCCAACTCTGAAAGTTCCAATTGCACTGTGAGACTGCAGTGAGTGTAACAGCTAACTAGAGAGCTATGCCGGCAGCACAAGAGCAAACTCTATTAAGAATTGGAATCTTTGAGTCCTGGGTCTTCTGTATAATGCCTTCTATGATTCAGTAGGAGAGGATATGAAGAACTACATAGTTCACTTGACATTTATGTGTGCACTTGACATTTGTGAGTATACTTGACATTTAAGATTAAAATCTGGCCCGTAGCACTAACGTGACTTAAAAATGAGAGATACTGAAAGAGGGGAGCATTTTTCCTAAGGAAGGAAGGAGTCAACACAAACTTTATAATCCAAATGCCTGTTCTCTTTAGAAGACAACAGAACTCAGTGTTTGCTAGATTTTGCTCTCCATGGACAACAGCGATGGAGGCAACGTATATCCATTTTGTCTGGGTTAGGTGATTTGTTGTCCTTGTTAGAGAGTAAAAAACAAAACTATTGGGTAACTCATACCTACGTACCTAAGTCAAGTGTACCAAATCATCCTATCTCCTTTAAGCATCACAGGCCCCCTAATCTATAACTCACCCGCTCCCCAATTCTTCTCCTCTAACCCACAGGATCCTATGGCATCCTAGCACAGTGGAGAATATCAAGGAGACCAAAGGAAGACATTAAGAAATCAGAAACTGTAGAGGAGGCAATGATTTGGACAGCCGTTCCCCGCTTACAAGGTTGGATGACTGATCTGCTTTATCACTCTGATTTTTACAGCTTATTAACAAATCAAGCTAGTCAATTGAGTTTATTTCTTGTCCCTTAGACTAGGGGAAAACAAACTACAAACTACCAACAGGACAAACGTGGCCCTCCAGCTTTTTTTGTAATAAATTTTATTGGAACATGGCCAGGCCCACCCATTTATGCAGTATCTATGGCTGCTTTTAGGGTACAATGGCAGAGTTGAGTAGGTCTCCCCCACTATCCAAAAGTAGAGCGCTCCTATAAAAACTTTTATAGGGGAGCCTGGGTGGCTCAGTTGGTTGAGAGACCGACTTTGGCTCAGGTCGTGATCTCATGGTTTTTGAGTTTGAGCCCCACGTCGGGCTCTGTGCTGACAGCTCAGAGCCTGGAGCCTGCTTCTGATTCTGTGTCTCCCTCTCTCTCTGCCCCTCCCTCACTCATGCTCTGTCTCTCTCTGTCTCAGAAATAAATAAACATTAAAAAAAATTAAAAAAAAAACTTTTATAAACCAACGTGGCATAAAGCAAAGAAGCAATTACTATTAATTTATACGGAAACACTTTTGAGCGTTCCCAGACCCCCCCAAAATAACTTCTTTTGGGCTTTTCTGATACCTTAGGACACATCTTGCTTACAGACGCACAAAATAAACCCAGCTAAAGCACAGGTGCTCACAGACCCTGTTGGAGCTCTGGTGCCCGGATGCTGAGATGCTAAGTTCCTGGGGAAAGAGGTGGGAGGCGCCACTCTCGCTGCTCAGGATGCACACTGCCTAACAGCTCACTCACTAGCTGCAAAACAAATGCTCAGTGCTCTTTTTGCTTTTACCCTTTTTTCCTAAAAGCCAACTTCCCCTTCAAATTTCTTTCAGTTAGCGAAAACAGCTACTAACATAGTATCTAAGTGGCTTAATGGGAACTTTCAAAAAGCAGGGGATAGCTATAATTGGAACAGAGACCATCTATCTGTCCCACAATGCCTAAAATGTTCACTATCCTTTTCTTTACAAAAATTTTACTGACCCTTCATCTTCGACTATGGTTAGCTGACAACCGGAAAAAAAACAACCTGGGCCATTTAGAATATTAAAAATTGTGTTAATAAATGAAATATAGTAATGTCTTCTCTCTGCTGGTCAGTCTTTCAACAACCAAAAGCCTTTAACCTTTAAGCAATGAGTTGTTTTTATTTTTGCTTCCAATCATTACAAAATCTCACCAGATTGCCGTCGTTCCACTCTAAAATGTATTCCACATTAAACAGAAGATACTGGGCATAATTTAATAATGTAGTGTAACAGAATAAGCCTGAGCTCTGGAGTCCAACCAGAGACTCGGCAGGATTTGTGCTAATTCCATTAACAAATAGCCAAAAGGGCATTTAGATAAGGCCTGTCAGATGGTTCCCTTTTGTATTCCTCTGTTTTGAACAAGAGGTCAACACACGTAAGAAGTCTTACGTGTTCCCAAGACCTCGTCAGCCATGGGTCCTTTCTGCAAAAGGAAAAATTGAGGTCACATCCTCCATTGGGTGGCAATTTGCTGACCTAACCTGCTGACCTTTCTCTGGGTCTTCGACGCTCACCAGCACTGTTTTAATCTAGATCAAAGTCCCCGGCACCTAATAAAAGCCAATCAACATCAAACCTAGAAGTACTGCTCTGCTCTGAGCATAGTAGGCCGGAAACAGAAATTGCAGGAGACATTACAAGGAACTAAAGAGTGAGTATAAACTAACAGCAAGACTTTACCAATTTACTTAAACGACTCGGGTAATGACTCTCTTACAACAAGGAAACATCTAGAGTGTGGCTACTTACTGTAGGAATTGGAAGGGTCAGGAGATAGAGTTTTGCCTCATTGAGCTGTTGCAAATGATGATAAATGAGATTTTTTTCACTTTGCCACGGAAGGGAGATCCTTTACTCCTAGATCTCCTGAAGCAGTTTGAATTAATGGCCCTGGAACATTTGAAAAAGACTTTCCGATTTTTCTCTCCTGTTTTGTTTCTGTTCTTAGCTTTGTCTGGGGAGAGAGCAAGTTGTGGTCAAGGTGCATCTGTGTGCTGACTTGAGCATTTTAGAAGGTATTTGGTTTCTCTGTCATCTATGCAAAACTAATGAAAACATAAGCTACTCTAGTAATTTCGTGGTTCTCCTGAAAAAACAAAAAACAAATGCTTTCCTACAAAAAGATGCCATAGATCCACCAGGCTCCATAGCTATTTTTCTTTAATTTTTTTTAATGTTTATTTATCTTTGAGGAAACAGAGAGAGACAGAACATGAGCAGAGGAGGAGCAGAGAGAGAGGGAGCCACAGAATCCGAAGCAGGCTCCAGGCTGTGAGTTGTCAGCACAGAGCCCGACGCGGGGCTCGAACCCATGAACCGTGAGATCATGACCCACGAGATCATGACGTGGGCCCAAGTCGGACGCTTAACCGACTGAGCTATCCAGGCGCCCCAGGCTCCCTAGCTATTGACATGATATTCATTACCCACTCAACCACACTAGACCCCCAAATTTGCTGCCTCAGAGGCTGAACCGGGATCCCTTCCTTTGGAACCTTTCACCAGGCTTCCCATAATCAAGAGGCAGTTGTCCCCTCTTCTCTGCCACAAAACATCCAGGGTCATCTGGAGGAGGCAATCCTGTTTGAGTCACGGCAGCCTACTACAGACCCACCTGGCTTGGTCCTGAGGAACACTTGGAATTGAAAAAGCTAACAATCGCGCCCCTGTGCTTCACAGGGCGATTCCCTAGGGACCCTGGCTCTATCTCAGCTCCTATAGAACTGATATTTTTTTTAATGTTTATTTATTTATTTGGGGTGGGGCAGAGAGAGAAGGAGAGAGAGAATCCCCAGCAGGCTCCATGCTATCAGCACAGAGCCCAAGCTGGGGCTCGATCTCACCAACCATGAGATCATGACCTGAGCAAAGATCAAGAGTCAGACACTTGACCCACTGCGCCACCCAGGCACCCCATGGAATTAGCTGATGCATTCATGCAGAAGCCATGAGAACCATGTTTTCCAGAGGATGAGCCTGGAAAACGTTTTACTACACTTTCTCCCTGGTAGGCAGTATGCGTATTGGTTTTCTTTAGGCAAGTGGGTTCTGGAACCCAGAAGGCACTATTCAAATTGTAATCTGTGCGAGTGGTGTCCCCTTGCACAATTTACACAACCATACTGAGCTAGGTAGAAAATGGTCCCAAAGATATCCGTTTCCTAATCTCTGGGAATGACAATATATTAAGTTACCTGGAGAGGAAACATTAGGTTGAAGATGTAACTAAGAGCACTAATCTACTGACACTGAGAGGGGAAATTACCCTGTGTGATGGCTAATTTTAAGTGTCCACCTGGCTGATCCACAGTGCCACATTATTCTGGATTTTTCCAGATGTTTTGGGGTGAGAAGAACATTTTTTTTTATTTTTAAGGTTTATTTATTTTAAGAAAGAGAGAGAGAGAAACAGAAAGGGGCAGAGAGAGAGGGAGAGAGAGAGAATCCCAAGCAGGCTCTGCACCGTCAGCACAGAGCCTGACGTGGGGCTCGAACTCACAAACAGTGAGATCATGACCTGAGCCCAAATCAAGAGTCAGCCGCTTAGCCGACTGAACCACCTAGGTGCCCGTGGGTGAGAAGAACATTTCCATCAGTGGACTTTGACTAAGGCAGATTGCCCTGCGAAATGTGAGTGGGCTTCATCCACTCAGCTGAAAGCCTTAATAGAACAAAAGACTGACCTCTCCTAAGCAAGAAGGAATCTTCCAGCAGATGGCCTTTGGACTTGAACTGCAGCAGCAATGGTGCTTCCCTGGTCCCCAGCCTACTGGCCCATTCTGCAGATTTGGGGCTTGCCAGCCTCTATATTTGCATAATCCAATTCCTTAAATCAATCTCTGTCTGTCTCTACAAACACACACACATGCGCACACACACACACACATCCTATGGGTTCTGTTGCTCTGGAGAAATACACCAAGGTTTCTCTGGCTAATACACCTTGCTTTATCTGGTTGGACCTAAGGTAATCACAAGGGCCCTTTAAATATGCGAGAGGGCAGCAGAAGAGAAGGTCAGGGCAACGGGAAGTAAGAAGAACTTAACCCGCCAAGAGGCAAGGCATGCGGGGCAGCCTCTAGAAGCTGGAAAAGGCAAGAAAACAGATTCTCCCCGAGAGTCTCCTAAAGAAACACGGCCCTACTAACACCTGGCTTTTAGCCAAGGGAGATCCACTGTGGACTCCCGATCTCGAGAACTTCAAGAGAAGACATTTGCATCGCTAAACCGCTCGCTTTGTAGTCACTTGTTCAACAGCAACAGGGAAGCACTCTAGCAAGGAAGTGGCCCTTGTCTGGGGCCTGACACACCGGAGTCCTCAAGAGTCTCTCCCACCTACCACAGGCCTTACCTGAAAGTCCAAACTCTAAAAAGCTTCAAAAGTATGTTTTGTAACTTAATTTGGCAGCAAATGCCTGGCTTGATCTGGACTAACACGGAGCTACTTATAGGCTTTGTTTCCGTCACGAGGCGTGAATCTGCATCTATTTCAATGCATACATAGTAATGCATTTGATTCTGTGCTGTTGCCACCAGTGTTACCCGCTGCTGATGTTATGCAATATACAGTGTCCGTACCGCATATCTTTCTCAAGTCCGGAAATTTCTGGCTTTTGAAGCATATCTGACCTCAGATAAGATTGTGAATCTCCGTATGACAGTGGGGAATTTACCTACTCCTTTAAGCCTCAGCTTCCTCGTCCGCATGTACCGAATATTCGCTGACGGTCTTCGGTGCGTGCTACCTCCTTCTCTCTTTGCCTCATTCCTTATCCCTTTGGCCTACGTTTGCATCCCGCCTGCACCTAATATATTCTATGAACATTTGAATGCCTGCTGTGTACTAGACCTTGCTCCCTCTTTCCTGTTTTGCGGTGCTTGTACTGCAATAAATCCCTGACAAATAATCATTCAGAAAAGAACCCTGGCCCAAACTGTCGGCGACAGACGATCTCTGAACGTGACAGACAAACGACGCTGAGGAGCGTACTGATGAAGGGATCAGAGGGCTAAGTAAGAAGAAGAAAGATGTGTGCCGAGCAGAGGCAAGCAAGAATCATTTACTAAAAATCCTATGCGTACTATGGAGCTGAGAACAAAGAATCGCACAGACATGCTCCCTGGTCTTAGAAGCTTATAAAAAAGCCAGTTTGCAGTAGAGCAGAGACATCACAATGACCTTCAGATGTTATTCAGAAGACAAACTTTCCAAAACATCAACAGCCTCAAATCATTCCACAATTCTTAGCCGCCTATTAAGTGCCTGGGTTTTCACATACATTATTTCACCCAACCCTCATATCGATACGACACTCTTCTAAAAAAATTTTTTCAATGTTTATTTATTTTCGAGAGACAGAGAGATACAGAGTGCAAATGGGGGAGGAATGCAGAGGGCAGAGAGAGAGGGAGACACTGAATCCGAAGCAGGCTCCAGGCTCCGAGCTGTCAGCCCGGAGCCCGACGTGGGGCTCGAACTCGCGAACTGAGAGATCATGACCTGAGCCGAAGTCGGACGCTCAACCCACTGAGTCACGCAGGCGCCCCAATACGACATACATTTTTGTGACAACATTTAATTCATAAGGAACCGGCACAGAGAGACGAAGTGACTTGCTCAGGGTGATACAGTGGCAGAGACAGGATCTGAAGACAACCCGTCTGTTCTTCACATTGCTTATGCCATGCTGCTGCTGAGTTTTCAAAAATGCCTCTTGATTTAGATATATGGGCTGAGGTAGCAGATAGGAGGAAACAAAGATTTCCACAGGAGGGATTAGGGAAAAGCTCAAAACACTGTTAAAATTCTCTTCATCTTCTGCAGTTTGCTTTCTGTGGCATGCTTCACTTAGCTAGGGGTTGCAGGTACTGTCCTTCAAAAAAACTTTTTTTAAATGTCCGTCTTTCAGTTCTTAGAAAGAAAAGCCTCACTCTCCTGGGGCCAAGATGCACTTTGTTAGAAGACATCCTGTTTAACCTTTGAACAACTGGAAAACACACACAAGTTCCTTTTCTTTGAGGGCTTTCTCCCTCCCCGCCCCGCTCTTTACACATGCAGATCACACTCCTTTGAGATGCTGATCTTTTCCCATAATGCACTTGGCCGACAGAGAGACAAGCTTACAGCACAGAAATGCCAGTTGAGTTGACAAGCAAACCCCTTCAGTATATGCAATGTTTACACAGTACAGTTTAGCAACAGCAGTTCACACAGTCTGCTGCCTTGCATCAGAATTCTAATTAAGCCTTGCATCTTCTGGGTTCAGATTAATTCTCATCACCGAGGTCTTAGACTTGTCGTTGTAGAAATCTGAAGCTTTGTTGGTCTGCAGGGAAAACAGAGTATAACGCCGCATGTAGGAGCTTGGCCTGAGCAGTTGCGTGTAAACTTCCTGCAGCACTGTTGGCGGTGTGCATGCAGTTCGCTTTGGTCCACCTAGATTCTTTGTCTCATTAATGGCCACCTTCAGTGGTTGCTGCGGATCAGAGAACTGTACTTTTCTGGAGTTTTCCATCCTCCGACTAACACACGAAATAAGTGGGTTTGTGAAACAGACTTCTGGCTGTTGACAGTAATGACTACTGAGCATCAAGTTACAAGCATCACTGTCCCACCTTAAAAAAAAAAAAAAAAAGACTGGGGGCGCCTGGGTGGCTCACTCCGTGAAGTGTCCGACTTCGGCTCAGGTCATGATCTCACGGTTCATGAGTTGGAGCCCGCATCAGGCTCCGTGCTGACAGCTCGGAGCCTGGAGCCTGCTTGGGATTCCGTGTCTCCATTTCTCTCTGTCCCTCTGCCGCTCGCACTCAGTCTCTCTCTGTCTCTGTCTCTCTCTCCCTGTCAAAAATAAATACACATTAAAAAAATTCTTTTAAAAAGACTGTTTTGGTAAGCTTACGGCAAATAGTATCTTAATTCAAACCGTGTCTCCCTATTAAAACTTCGGCAGTACACTTCAAAAGAGACAGCTGGAAAGCCAAATGCCAATTCCATCGCTGAGCTTTTATCTCTTCAACAAATTTCGCCATCTCCGTCACAAAGGCACAAATGAAGCTCATGAAGTACCAATCACTGCAGACCTGCCCCATTGAAGTCCATGGTTTCCACTCCCTTAGTTCAGACTACGTATCATCAACATTTTCACCTTAGATGCTTTATTAGAAATTAAAAAGAAGTGATTAGCACTAATCCTTTTCCAGAATTAGAAGTGGCAGAAAAATAACACATCTTAGAACTTCACTCTTAAAAAGCAATTTTGTGTCCATTGCTATTCCCGAACAATGCACTCTGATGACAGTTCAAAAGGCACGGGGGTGGGGAGAGCGATTATCCCGCTAACAAAGGCTTGTGATTCTCTCTGAGACCCGAATGAAGGATTCCAAAGATTCAGCCATGTGCAAGACTTAGATCCTCGTATTGCCAGAGACACCCCACCCAGGAAGCTCCACAGGGTCAACAAGGCATTCTACCGTTTGAGATCCAATCGAGTGACATTGCCAGCTGGGAGAAGCATCACTCAAGGGAGGCAGAAATGCTGGCCTGGACAAGAGACAGCATCAGTCTGCAAATGGGTGAGGAAAGCGTGTTGGACTTAAGTGTTCTGCTGAGAGCGTCAGAAAGACAGGCATCATCTCACTTCTGCAAATATTGAGTTAAGAGACTATTTCAGAATCGGCCCCATTTTGTTGGATAAGGTCATGCGTTTCATACCTAAGCACAAATGAGCTTGGACTCCACAGAGCTAAAGAATGGAGAGGACTATGTCAAAGTTACTGAAAAAGAGGCAGGTTTCAAGGATTCTGGACTCGGGGGCTGGTTGCACAGCTCAGGTGACGGATGGACAGCAAAGACAGAAGAGCTTCCTGGACTACCAGTCAAATCATTGGTCATGAACCATCGCTGCCCCTCCCAGGGAGCCTGGAACAGGAACTAAATAAATATCGCATAGATTGAAGAGAAGATTTTTGATCAGGAAAGTCAAGTTACGAGAAGTAACTTTAGGAAAATTCACTTGGTAGCCCTATGTAGGTTGACCTGGATCTGAAAGAAACTGGAGGAAAGAACCATCAGGAGACAGAATGATATATGAGCAGAAAATGTGGATTAAAAATAAAGCAATGGGTCACCATCATTAGTAATCGGGAAAATGCAAGTGAAAATAGCAATGAAATAATTTTCCCCTGTCAGATTTGCAATGCGTAAGAAGTCACATAGTATCGAGTGTTAGCAAGGATTTGAGGAAAGAGGCCTTTTGGAGAAGAGCTTGACAGTATCTCGTAAGAGTTAAAATGCGCAAATCCTTTGACCCAGGAATTTTACGTACCACTTGTGCACGTGCATATGTGGGATGTTCACAGAAGTATGGTGTATAATCAAATAAACGCAACAAAACAACAACCAAAACCAAACCAACAACAAACCAAACCAACAACACACAAGAGTCATAACTTGGCTCTTGGAAAACACCTTAAATGCCTACAGGAAGAGGCAAAATAAATGACACATCCTTATTTTGTGAACACAGTTTAAGCAGCAGTTTAAAAGAGTAAGGAAGACCTGTGTGTATAGACATGAAATGACCACAATGTACTAATAGGGGAAAAGACAAGGTATCACACTAATGTATATAGCAGGATCCCATTTTTATAAAACTATCCAAAACCTACCAAATATGTGTATGGAGGTGCAGAAAAAAGTCTGGAAGGATACACACCACACTATTATTAACTGGAGCTATCTTTTTGTTTTGACTAGTGAGTTGGAAATATGCCTAATACATACTGTTAAGTGAAAACAAAAAGCATGTCATAGTGAAATATGTATAGTATGATCCTATGTACGTGTTTGAAAATCTGCATATGTATGTTTCAGTCAGTTCCAACTGTTATAACAAATACCATAGACTGGGTGGTTTAGGCAACAGATATGTATTTCTCACAGTTGCGGAGCTCGGAAAATCCAAAATCAGTGTCTGATCAGGGCCTCCGTCCTGGTTTGCACACAGCCACCTTCTCAGTGCAGCCAGGAGAGAGATCATCTCTCTTGTGTCTCATAAGCGCACTAAGCTCATTCATGAGGGCTCCACCCTCGTGACCTAATTACCTCCCCAAGGCCCCAGCTCCAAATACCATCACATTGGAGACTAGAGTTTCAGCATATGAACTGGGGGGGGGGGGCAGGGGACACCATGCTGTGATTTAATATAATAGATATAAAATACATAATAGATGGCATAGAAAGTGGCTTGGGAAGACTCGTATAATACCAAGCGGACAGCAGTGGTCACCTCTGAGCAAGAAAGTAGGATGCGTGTGGGGGTGGGGGTGGGGGTGCTGCATGGATAAGGTTGATGGAGCAGGTTGATGAAAGGACATTTTCATTGTTTATTCTGTATAATTTTGCATTCGTTATGGTTTTATAATAGCCATGTATACCTTTAGAAACATTTTCTTGTTCTGAAAAAAAAATCAAAAACAACCACCTCAGGTTTGTGTGGTTTTCATTCTGAACCCATCTGTGCCGTTAATCATGGCTTTCTGATACTCTCACATATGGAGGCTCAGAAGGCAAATTCAGCAAGTGAGGGAGGCTCCAATGACAGGTGCAGCCCTGAATCCGCTCTCCCCCACCACCCACACACACACACACACACACACACACTGCAACAGTTATCTTGGACTCGGGAAAGTGTACAAAATCACTGTGGCATAAGGCTTTGGTGCCCTAGTCTGCTGACGCTCTGGATGACTAGTTACACTGCAAATCGATCTGCCCTCATCCCTAGGCAATGTCTCACTACAATACACACTGTAGATCAAATAGCACATTGCTTACACATCCAGCTAAAGCACAAGGTAGGGTCTCCTTCAAGCAACTGTAATTTATACCTCTTCTTCTTAAATAAAGAGCCTCTGTGTTTGCTATAGGCACACAATTCTTCCAAACTGGGCATCCTTCTTTGGGAGCTGTCCATATTTGGGGCACTAAGTGTCTCCTGGGGATAACTGTAAGTCAGCAATTTGTCCTGAGTGAAGACGGCTTTAGCACCACCACTGGCTCCGGTTGTTTTATGATGTGTCACGCTTTCAGACAACACAGTTCTGGAAAATTGGTATAAACAAAGTGAAACTTCTACTTAATAGAGACGATTCTTCATGAAGTTTTGTTTAAGCTGTTTCTTTTAATTATTTTAAGGCAAAAAAATGAAACCACGTACCCTCATTCTATCGTATGACACTCATTCGTTCATTCAATCATTTCACTTCATTCATTCATTCATTCAACTAATATTTCCTGAGTACCATTTATTTAACAAACATTTACTGAAACCTACTATGTTTCAGGACCTGTGCCAGGCACTGAAATACAGCATTCCGTGTGGATGACAGGATTGGTGATAAATGCTGGCATGGGAGATAAAGAATCATCTCTGCCTTCACTGCTATCAGAGATACTGACACTCAACTCACTTGGTTCAATTAGCTTTTCTTAGCTTCCCCACCATCTATTCATTCATCAACACACGCATATACTGAGTTTCAGGCATTATGGATGCAACTATGAGCAAAATGAAACAAAGTCCCAGCCTGGAGAGCTGTCTGTTGTTCGAATAATTGCACACGTAGTACAAAATTACAACAGTGACACGTGCACCAAGATATCCATTGTGTCCCTCATTCCTGCCCCCCACCCTCATCAAATCCAACCAAAACAGCTTCACTTTCATCTATTTTATGTATCCGATTTCCAGGTAAGATTTATTTAGGGCAAAAATGAGGTCTGATGGTTAAAAGTTGGAAAATTAATATTGTGTTATTACATTGGCTATGAATTTTCTTTCTACTGAATCTTTACAACCATATGTCTCAAATCTGAGATGTGCTTTCTTAAAAATTATTTCTTAGTCTTACAGTTTCTTATTTCCCTAGGATTTTACATTCCTTCATTTTATAATCACTTCCTCTGAGATTTTCATCTATCTTTACAGCCCAAATGAGTTCTTATCAGTGAGCAAAATTCAAGCAAGAAGGAATTCATCTTGCTGATTCACCTACTTCCTATACAAGGAGCTTGGTCTCTTATGCAAACTCAATTCATCCTCGATGATGGATATAACCTGTTAAATTGATTTCAGAGCAGACGCTAATCCCCCATGACCGCCCCCACTGGGTGCAAACCTGTTTGATGCATTGAACAAAAATATCCTTACCTCCTACGTAGCAGGCATTTTTTGATAGTATCTAACTATGAGATTGTCCCCCCACCTGCACAAATGGCAATGATAATTCCTTACACTGGAAGGATATAACACAATTAATAATTTCAAATGCACCACCTTATTTGATCCATAAATAACTCAGTAACTTACAAGTGCTATTTGAAAATGACACAACACAACTAGCCAGCCACGCTTGTCAACACTTCACTTTGAGTTTGAGGAATGCCTGTTTCCTAGTGGTATTGATCATGTATATAAAGCCCTGCACTACTAACAAACAAAAAAGAGGAAGGAGTATTTACATATTTCCTGTTTTATGAAATTTCAATTATGCCCTTGCCTCCCATTTCCCCACTTATAGGTTGTTAAATTATGGGATTATACTGATTACAGGCAAACTTTAAAGATGTGGACGCTGATTAGTTAAGCACTGTCTTTTGGTCAAACATGCTACCGTGGCTAACCAAACTACATCCGTATCTTCATCATGCAAATAAAAAGTTGAGGTAATTCTATGCTTCTCCTAATTATTTGAATGCTTCTGAGCAGATGGTACAGCCTAAATCCCAGTAAAAGACACTGGAGTGATTTGAATGGTGACCTCCAAAAAGATACATGTATATCCAAATACTCAGAGCCTATGAATGTTGCCTTATCTGGAAAAAAAAGGGGTCTTGCAGATGCAATTAAAAATCTTGAGATGACAGCAATGTGGATGGAACTAGAGGGTATTATGCTAAGCAAAATTAGTCAAAGATAAATATTATATGCTTCACTTTATAAATTCTTCATATAAATCCATATGTGGAATTTAAGAGACAAAGCAGATGAACATAAGGGAAAGGAAGGAAAAATAATATAAAAACAAGGAGAACGACAAAACATAAGAGACTCTTAAATATAGAGAACAAACTGAGGGCTGCTGGAGGGGTTCGGGTGGGGGGATGGGCTAGAGGGGCAAGGGGCATTAGGCAGGACACTTGTTGGGATGAGCACTGGGTGTTCTACATAGGGGATGAATCGCTGGAATCCTCTTCTGAAATCATTATTGCACTCTATGCTAACTTGGATGTCAATTTAAAAAAATTAAAAATTAATTTAAAATTTTTTAAAACAAAAAATAAAGATCTCGAGATGAGATTATGCTGCATTCTCCAGGTGGGCCCCACATGCAATGGCAAGAGTCCTTATACAGAAGAGGACATAAACATACAGAAGCGAAGGTAACAATGTGAAGACTGAGGCACAGATTGGAGAGATTACCACCACAGCCAAGGGCTACCGGGTGCCACCAGAGGCGGGAAAAGTAAAGAAACAAAATCCTCTAGAACCTGCAGAGGGAGTGCGGTCCTGCAGATGCCTTGATTTCAGACTTTTCACCCGGCAGAGCTGGAAGAGAATCAGTTTCTGTTGTCTTAAACCATCTACTTTGTGGTGATTTGTTACAGCAGCCACTGGAAATTAACATGCCAACCAAGTGAAATTTGCAAGTTATTACTTGTAGCCATTCCTCCCATTGAAGTCTGAACATTCTGTTCTTATTCCTCAGCGGCTTTTATCACCATGGAGAAAGGCCCTTCAGAAGTCTTTTAAAAAATAAGCAGTGTTTTTACATTGAACAAAGGAAGGGGAAGGGGAGGGGGAGGGGGACGGGGAGGGGAAGGGGAAGAAAAGCTGAATTTTCCACTATGAAATCACCACAAAGAAATTACTTATTTCAAAGTCCTTGATTAACCCTTGTTATTTTGGCTTATCGTTGTAGAAAATATAAAATACTGTGTCTGTATCCATCTAAAGAAAAACTTCTGAAATCATTGCATTAAATCTTGGTGCCATATGATTTTTGTTTGCTTCTGAAATAGTCTCTTGTTTTTATTGCTCCCATTCAGTTAGCTAGAATGTGTTATATTTAGAAACTCTGTGTGTTGGAGGGGGCTGGGGGCGGGTGGGATGGGTTGTTTCGTGGACCACTGAATTATTCAACTTTATACTTCTGCACTGGGTGGACTTCACATATATTATTTACTGTAATCATTGTACATTAGGTAAAATAACAACGGAAATATAAAAATCATTTTTACTTAGTGTTGCCAGCATAAATTCAAAAAGACAAATAGCCAATCTATCAATGTTCACTAAATATTAAGCCTTTTATCATATTTGTGCCATAAAACACTTACTCCAAACAAACATAATTTTCCATAGCTTATAATCATAATCCAGATCATAGAAAACACTCCTCATTAGGGGAGGAGTATGAATGCAAATTCGATCTGCATGAAAAAGGTCACAGTGTTTTTTTACTTCAAACCATACACAAAACATTATGCGACTCTTTTTACTTTGAAACGATGTGGCAGATTTCTTTGAGCGCTTACTAATTCATTCAATCCTTCCTAGTTTTGACAGCCTGGAGTTGCGGAAGGACCACTGTCTCTGATGGTAGAAGCCTTGACCTCTATCCCTGCTCTGACGGTGTGAACATAGCCTCTCAAAACCCCTGATTCTTAATCCAAAAACATGAAGGTAAAAGCGTCTGCACCACGTACCTCAGACCGGTTCCCAGCGTCTCTACTGAAACTTCACTAGCCGTTGGTGACACCATCACACCTCCCTGGAAATTGGTTCCTGTAGCAGCCCATTAGAATCTCCTGGGAGACTGGGACCACACTCCCAGAGATCCTGAATTGACTGCTTTAGGGTTGGGTACGGATATTAAAACACTTTTAAAGTTCTCTAGATGATTTTAGTGTACAGCCAGAGTTTAAAACCACTTTTTCAATCTACACCAGCAGAATTCATTCTTACCTTGCTGATAACTCTTAACCTAACCAGACTCTATTTAAGTGACTTGCCCGAACAACAGAAATGCTTCCTCTCCTCAGTAAAATGTAGTAACCAGTGCCCTCGGGAAATTCACAGCTAATCGATTACTCTCTAAAAATAGCAATAACCGCTAACGCTTATGTAAGGTACCGCTCCAAGGACTCTACAAGTACCAACTCCGATAATCCTCACGATAACAGCAATATCATCCCCATTTAATCAATGAGAACACTGAGCACCGCGAAATTAAGTAAACGGCTCACAGCATGCAAACACCGAGCTGAGGTTTGGACCGGGGTCGTCACGAGACAACACTGCAACCCAGTAGAATGACCGCTCACTTCTGCTCCCGCCAAGTGGGTCATATGCCTAAGGAAAATCAGTCTGGTTTGTTCCCAAACCTGCTTACGCCTGTTGTGTTATAATTCCATAATTTAGTTCAATGTTATGTCAATACCACCCGCAAAGAGCAGATGAGTGCAAAAAAAAAAAGTGCTATTTCTATGAAAATAGAGATGACTGTTTTAGAAGAAAACTCACTAAAAAAATGCTGTCATTTAAGTGTGGGTGAGGCAACTATAAATTATTTGCAAAAAAACATGAAAATCTAGGATACTGTGCCCTGATTGTTTTCCAAATGTTTTGTTCAGTTTTGTGTTCCAGTTTAAAGAAGCTGACACTGCTGGGGCGCCTGGGTGGCTCAGTTGGTCAAGCGTCCAACTTCGGCTCAGGTCATGATCTCACAGCTCATGAGTTCCGGCCCTGCGTCGGGCTCTGGGCTGACAGCTGGGAGCCTGGAGCCTGCTTCACATTCTGTGTCTCCCTCTCTCTCTCTGCCCCTTCTCTGCTCACGCCCTGTCTCTCTCTTCCTCAAAAATAAATAAACGTTAAAAATAAAATAAAATAAAATAAAATAAAATAAAATAAAATAAAGAAGCTGACACTGTAAACTCATAAGCAAAACATTATGGATGTAGTTAAGCAAGAAAGAAGAGGGAAACTGCACTCAGCAAATCCATAATCAAAGAAAAGGCTTTACACCTGTATCAAAATATAACCAAGTATATACATTTACATATTTCAATTAAAGTGTTTTAGGCATGTATGTAAAATGTTCTATAATTATCCAATTCAATCAATTTTTAATTTTTAAAAAAATTTTTTCATGTTTATTTGCGGGGAGAAGAGAGGCAGAGAGAGAGAGAGTATCACAATCAGGCTCTGTGCTGTCACCGTGGAGCCCAACACGGGGCTTGATCTCATGAAGCATGAGATCATGACCTGAGCTGAAACCGAGAGTTGGATGTACAACCAACTAAGTCACCCAGGCACCCCCCAATTTCATCAATTTTTAAATTGACTGACCAACCGCCAACACCCATCATGCTGGATAAAAGTCTAAAGAAATAGAATCCTCTTTATCGTTTGGTATTCTGACTATTTACAACTCTGTTTCCCTCACCTCCTTATGAGTACCTTGAGGTCAGGGGTACCATCTTATTCGTCATTCCGTGTTCAGGCCTGAAACAGTGCCTGACACAGAATAGAAACTCAACTAATGTAAAATTAAATGAGATTATGTGTGTGAAAGTACTCTGAAGCCGTAACGTGCTGTGGGACTGCGTGCCGTGCTTTGCACGTGCACACACATCAGTGCGCTATGGTTTCTCAAGGTAGACACTGAGGAGTACAACCTCTCCCAGGATTAGTCAGAGATGTCGGTAGAGCCTGATGGCTAAAGGAGTGGGTTCTAGAGTCAGACCTAGTTTTGAATCCTGGCTTCACACCATGGAAGATGGTAGGTGCTTAGCGCTAAGATTATCCATCAGAGTGCCTTCAAGTATGGTATTCTAAGAAAACCAGAAGAGTTACAGCCCCAATCTTTCCCATCTGAAATTAAAATCTTCACAGAAGTAGCGTTATAATGAACATTCCCACTTAATAATCTGGCATTTCTTTAACACTTCTACAATGAGTATATTTTTACGTAAATTATGATTGGCTGTTTGGTTTTGCCTGGGCCCCACCACCTTGTGAGCTCGGTAAGTGCAGACATTATTAGATTCCACTGTGTCAATAAATACCCCTGGTTGCTGTGTAATTAAGGGGCCTGCCTGGGATCACACAACAGGCCGGTGGTGACATTGAACTAGGATCCTGGGTTCCTGACAATCAATCTAGGGCTTTTGCCTTAAATGTCAATTTATGCAAGGGGGGGTTGACTGGTGAGCCAAGCTGGTGGAGCAGAGTGAGAGACATGTAAGTTGTTGCAGCGATGTGATCTTTGTATGCATTGGCTGGTGAATTCTGAAGGTCATCTGGTTATGACAGCAACTGATGAGGCACCAACTATGTGCCAGGCACTGTGTTGAGCATTTTGTGTGCATTATCTCATTGCAGCTTTCTGTTGCTCAGGCCAAAAGTCATGAAGTCCCCTCAACTGCACTCTCTCTCATACCCCTCATCTAGTCTGTCGGAAAGTCTTGTCGTGCTGCCATCAAAGTATACCTGAGACAGGCCCACTTTTAACCCCCTTCAATACTGTTTCTCTCCCACCTTTTCCCTCCCACAATTTATTTCTCAACACAGAAGCCAGAGTCTTCCTATGAAAACCCAAATCATGCCATGTCACTACGCTAGGCAAAACCCTCTATGGCTCCCAATCTCAGAGTAAAAGCCCAAGCCTCGACAGTAGCCGAGGACGCCCACATGATCTACCAAACTGCCCTCCATACTATTCCCTTCCTCTTCCTCTTTCTGGCCTTTGCACTTCCTGTGCTCTCACGTTGGTGGGTGCTTTTCCAAGAATCTGCATGGCCTTTCCCCTCAAGGGATTTTTGCTCAAATCGTATCTAATCAGAGAAACCTGCCCTGACCACTCTACTTAAAATTACTTTCTTCCCTCTACCTCAGTACTCCCTAACCTTCCATGTTTTTTTTTTTTCTACAACACTCCATATGATATACTAAATCTTTTCTTACATATTTTGTTTACTTTGTGTCTTCCCTTACAAGAATGTAGACCCACGAGCAAAATACTATTTTGTCCCCGGCACTTAGAACAGTGCCAGATACAGAAGGGGTTCTCAAGAAGTATTTGTTGATTGCTACAACAAAGACTTGTGTGCCATAATTATTCCCATTTGACAGAAAAGAAAATGCAGGATTATGGAGTTTAAGTGATTTGGTTGTGGTTACCCATCTAGGAAGACAGGAGTCAGGAGTTTAATGCAGGCCTATCTCTGTAAAGACAGCATTGTGTGTGTGGGGGTGTGTGTGTGTGTGCCTCTCTCTTTTCTTTCTCCTTCTATCTTTTGTATGATAAGTTACATCTTTTTAGAAGAACTTCTCTCATGAGAGTCATCAGCTCTAGATGCACTAAAATTTGTATTTTGAAATGATTCATTAAAAATTTATTCCAAGTTGTCACGGCCGAGAAAAATATTCTTAATGTCTCTGGTAACAGTTGCATCAGCAGAAAGATCCTTCTCAAAACGAAAAATCATCAAAACTTACTTGCAATCTTGCATTGGCCAAGAGCAATTGATGATTCTTTCAATTATACAAATTGAAAGTAATGCTGTCAAAAGTATAAATTTTGATGATATAATTCATAAATTTGCAGAAACGTGAACAAGAAGTCTTGTGATACCATATGGATCAAGTATTATCATCATTATCATTTACCGTATTTATACAATTATGACCCCCAAATATTATTATTTGCATTTTGAAAGGTTATGTCCTTACTAATGTATCCTATTATGTTTCATAAGTAATCAAATATTTTTTGAAGGGAAAAGCTTTATAGTTTTCTTCCTTTAATGTTACTTTTTCCTGCCTCTTGAGTAAGGGGCTCTGTATTTTCATTTTGTACTGGGTCTTTCAAAAGAAATATATGGAGATAATACCCTAAGAAGATATTTCCCCTTCCAAGTTTGATATGTAGCCTGCCCCACTTTAGGACTGTAGCATCCCCACACCTCCCACCTGACGCTGCTGCTAATAAAGGAAACTTGCCCTTGTCTTGTATATCATTTGACGAGGGCCCAGCATTAGCCAGGGACTAATCATCCGATTCATGTTGAAATGCTCTAAATTGATAGTAAACATATTCTCCATCCCAGATAATACATGGGTTTTGAAAGAAGTCTCCACTGATAACTCTCAAAGGACTCATTCATCTGGATCTCTAGTTTCTAGAACAAGGCCTAACATGGAACTGACACTTGATAAATGTCTGCTGAACTAAATGTATGATAGGGGACTTTGGGACTCCCTAGCAGGCAGTTAATGGTACTATTCTTAGTCAAGGGTACCTTTCTTGGTGCTCCTTTGCCAGTCCTTTTCAAATGATGATATGTAAATCAAAGTAAAGTACCTTACTGTTGTCTGTGAGGGCAGGGGCTGCCTTTCTCATTTCCCAATATCCCCTGAACCCGAAACAGTACCTGGCGCTCAATCAATACTTGGTAAATAATAAATGAGTAAATTGCATGCATGTAGTCCCTGCTCTACTCTGGCCCCAATGAAATCCTGCCATTTGCAGCAACATGGATGGAACTGGGAGGTATTTTGCGGAGTGAAATAAGTAAGTCAGAGAAAGACAGATATCATATGTTTTCACTCCTACGTGGAACTTGAGAAATTTGACAGAGGACCATGGGGGAGGGGAAGGGGAAAAAAACCGTTACAAACAGAGAGGGGGGGAGGCAAACCATCAGAGACTCTTAAACCCAGAGAACAAACTGAGGGTTGATGGGGGGCAGGGGAGAGGGGAAAATGGGAGATGGGCATTGAGGAGGGCACCTGTTGGGATGAGCACTGGGTGTTTTATGGAACTGATGAACCACGGGAATCTATCCAAAAAACCAAGAGCACACTTCACATACTCTAAGTTAGCCAATTTGACAATAAATTATATTTTTAAAAAAATGAAGTCTAACCTGGACTTTCCTGTGTGACTGGAGCATGGTCAAGGAGATAACAGGTTCCTACCCACGAACACCTTATTGTAAGTAAAGATGGCCTTCCTTTTCAAACAGCACAAAGATGTCCCTGAATTCCAAAACAAGAGGCCCCAGAGAATTCACAGAATGAAAAGGTTGTCAGCCCCTAATGCCTTCCTTCTTGTTTTATTTCCCGACAAGACTCCCTTATTAAAATGCCAGCCTACATTTAGACAAGAATCCATTTTGTAGAGCTGAACAGGGTGACATTATCCAAGAGTTTTACTATATGCCATGAAAATATAGAAATTAAACTGACATAAAATACAGATACAAAATACAAATGGGGATAAACAATATTTCCAAAGTACAGATTTCCAATTCTAAGAATGTCGGTAAATGAATCAGCTTCACTGTTTCAAATCACCTGACAAAAACGTATCCTCCTGATCTATGCAATAAGCCTCTTTCCCTCCCAAGACCATGCGTAGCTTTCAGCTTTCCTGCATCGTATTGTCCCCTCAACCTGAGATGTTCACCCCAACTACTACCACCAAAGACTTGCCAAATCCTCAGATGCTTCCCGGTCCTTTCTAGAGCTAGAGATGAGCTAGATTCTCGATTTGGTTGTAAAACAGTACTACTTGACAAATCTTTGGTGGACTGGGTGTTTGCCCTAGTTTTAAAGTCCATTCTATCGCTCAGAAACAATTAGTTTTACTAAAGAACATTAGCTGTTTGCAAAATTCTGTAATAGTACTTTCAGCATATAGCACTTGAAGTACAAATAGATTAGCACAAATATAGAAATGGGTGGGTTGTCAGAAATAAAATGATTCAGCTCAATGTACTCAATGAGTACCAAGATGTGATGAGACAAGCCCATGTTATGAATCCCCTCTGATACCTATAGAGATAGATTTGTGTCTGTGATATTCCATGGCTACCCCTTGGTTGCATCTCCCAGAGAACCCTGAAACTACAACACGCTTCCCAACAATGGAGTACTCCAGAAAGGTCTGTGAAGGGATCGACTGGTTGCTGGTCCTTCAACAGAGAAAGAAACATCACTTTGCAGAGAGGCTTGTATTTAAGATCCAAATCAGACATCTAAATTATTTTCCTTCAAAAATGGCAGTTATTTACTGTATTGTAAATAAATATAGAACGCAATGACATCGAGGAAATATTTTTGGATCTAGGGGCACAAAGTCAAAGGGAAGACTTTGAAAGCATATCCGAGGGGGAGCTAAGATGCCGGTGTAGGAGGAGGACCCTAGGCTTGCCACATCCTTTGAACACAGAGAAATAAGTCTCAAATCATTCTGAATACCCAAGAAATCTACCTGAGGACTGACAGAACAGACTACACAACCAGAAGGAGAGAAGAGGAAGGTACAAGTGTGGAGATGTGGTTTGGGGGAGAAAAGAGTCATGGGTGCTGCGGAGGGGAAGGAGAAAGGTGACAAAGTGAAAAGCACATGGGGAACTGCACAGGGATAACATTCCCCCAAAGCCATTGGCGGAGAAATGAGAAGGGCTGATTTTCGTGAGTTCTTGCAAGCAGCGAGGCTTGAAGACTAGAGTTTTAAAGGTCCCACAGGCTTGGATGGGATAGAGCCCTGAGGCCACTGCCCTACTCCTGGAGAAGAGGCAGGCAAGCAACCCAGGAGCAAACGGCTCAATCGAGCCCAAGGCTCACAAGGGAGAGATTGTTTGCTATCCTTGGAGCCCATCAGTGAGAGGTGTCGAAACAGCCAGAAGACACCACTCCCCTCCCCCACCCCTTGGCATAGACACAGAACCACCTGCTGAGGGTGGCTCACTCTGACGCTGGCCACTTAGCTTACTTGCTGCAGGTCCCATGCCCCTTTGCTCTGGCACGACTGCCCTTCTTGGTCAATCCTGCATCAATCTCCATGCGGCAAGACCCTCCCACTGAAGATGAGCACAGGTCCCTAAAGTTTGGAGTTTTAAAAGTCAGTGGCTTGGCTGGAATAGGGCCCAAAGTTCACTGCACGGCTCCGGGAAGGCAAGTAATACAGAGATCGGGTGAAAATGGTGATCTGAAAAATGCCTGGGAGGAGATTACTCACTCTTCTGGGAAGGCTTCCCTGAGACAATAAGCACTGAGGCCCCTCTCTCGGGACAAAGACCCTTCTCTTGGGACAAAGGGGCCCCACTTATGCCCTTCAGCATAAACACAGAATCCCCTTCAGTAAACAGCACAGAGCCACCGGCCGCCTATCCTGCTTATACCAAGCCCCACCCCTGCGCTCTTCCAGGACTGCCCTTCTCTGGCAAGTGTGCCTAAGTTCCAGCACAACGGGCCCCCTCCTGAGAAGTCCAGCAGAAACCCCCACACACACCATGTCTCCCAGCCAGAGTTCCACAAGGTTTCAGTTCTAGTGGAAGTAACATCAGGTCTCATTTAACAAGTAGACCAGAGCACGCTTAGTTAAAACTCATCACTCTCTGACCAAGGTCCAAACACTGCCAACTGTAGGCAAGGAGAGCCTCTGCAGACTACTGGCCTGAAGGATGGAGCAACCAAAACACAGCAGTAGAGTGCACACAGCACACACCAGAGGTACTCCCTGTAGCACCAGGCCCTGGACATTATGTGACTTCTTCACGAAGCCATTATGCTCAGGAACAGGAAACAAAACAGGCTTTTATAACACAGAGGTAGAAGCTTAGACGAAATGCAAAGACAGAGGAATTCATCCCAAAATAAAACAAGAAAGGGTCATGGCCAGAGATCTAATCAAAACGGGTATAAATAATATGCCTCATGGGGAATTTAAAGCAACAATCATAAGGATACTCAATGGACTGAAGAAAAAAATGGAAGACTTCAGAGAGGCCCTTACCACAGAGATAAGAGAGTTAAAAAACAATCAGTCAGAAATGAAAAATACAATAGATGAGATTCAAAACAGACAGACGTAATGAACACAAAGATAGAAGAATCAGAGGAATGGATAAGTGATACAGAAGGTAAAATAATGAGGTTGAACAATAGAGAGAAAGAAGAACTGTGGAGCACAAGAACAGACTTAGGAAACTCAGTGACTCTATCAAATGTAATAACATTTGTATTATAGGAGTCCCGGAAGAAGAGAGAGAAAAGGGGGCAGAAATTGTATTTGAGGAAATAGTAGCTGAGAACTTCTGTAATCCGGAGAAGGAAACAGACATCCAAATCCAGGAGGCACAGAGAACTCCCATCAAAATCAACAAAAGCAGGCCGACAGCAAGACATATTGTAGTAAAATTCGCAAAATATACCAATAAAAAAAAAATCCTAAAAGCAGCAAGACAAAAGAAGTCCCTAAATTACAAAGGAAGCCCCATAAGGCTAGTTGCAGATCTCTCAACAGAACTTGGCAGGCCCGAAGGGAGTGGCATGATATGTTCAATGTGCTGAATGGGGAAAATCTGCAGCCAAGAATACTCTATCCAGCAAGGTTGTCATTCAGAATAGAAGAGGAGATAAAGAGTTTCTCAAACAGAAACCAAAGGAGTTTGTGACTGCTAAACCAGTCCTACAAGAAACATTAAAGGGGACTCTTTGAGTGGAAAGACCAAAAGCGACAAGAGAAAGGAACAGAAAAAATCTCCAGAAACAACAAAACAAATAGTAAAAAGGCACTAAATACATATCTGTCAGTAATTCCTCTGAATGTAAATGGACTCAATGCTCCAATCAAAAGACATGTGGTGTCAGAATGGATAAAAATCATGACCCATCGATATGCTGCATACAGGAGACTCATTTTAGACCTAAAGACACATACAGATTGAAAGTGAGGGAATGGAGAATCAGTTCTCATGCAAATGGATGTCAAAAGGAAGCCAGAGTAATAATACTCATATCAGACATACTAGATTTTATTTTTTGATGTTTATTTATTTATTAAGACAGAGACAGAGAGCACGTGAGGGGGAGAAGGGGGAGAGAGAGAGGGAGGGAATCCCAAGCAGGGTCCATGCTCAGTGCAGACCCAATGAAGGGCTCAATCTCATGACTGTGAGATCATGACCTGACCCAAAATCAAGAGTCAGACACTTAAACGACTGAGCCACCCAGGCGCTCTGTGACACATTATATTGTAAACCAGAGACTATAACAAGAGATGAAGACCACTATATTATAATAAAGGGGACTATCCAACAAAAAGACCTAACAAGTGTAAATATTTGTGCCCCCAACATGAACACCCAAATATATAAAACAATTAATAACAAACATAAAGGAACTCATTGATAATAATACAATAATAGGGACTTTATCAACGGATAGGAATTCTTAGCAGAAAATCAGCAAGGAAGCAATGACTTTGAATGACACACTGGACCAGATGGACTTAACAGATATATTCAGAACATTTCATACTAAAGAGGGAGAAAACACACTCTTTTCAAGTGCACATGGGATTGTCCAGAATAGATCACATGCTAGGTCACTAATCAGGCCTCAACAAGTACAAAAAGACTGAGATCACACCATGAATATTTTCTGACCACAACAGTATGAAACTTGAAGTCAACTACAAGAAAAAAATTGGAAAAACCACAAATACATGGAGGTTAAACAATATCCTACTAAAGAATGAATGGGTCAACTGGGAAATCAAAGAGGAAATTAAAAAAAAAATACATAGAAACAAATGAAAATGAAAGCACGACAATCCAAAACCTTTGGAATGCAGTAAAAGCAGTCCTAAGAGGGAAGTATATATAATACAGGCTTACCTCAAGAACCAAGAAAAATCTCAAATAAACAACCTAACTTTACAGTTAACAGAGTTAGAAAAAGAACAACAAATGAAGCCTAATGCCCCCAGCAGAAAAGGGAAATAATAAAGATTAGAGCAGAAATAAATGATATAGAAACCAGAAAAACAATTGAACACATCAATGAAACCAGGAGTTGTTCTTTGAGAAAATTAGGGAAATTGATAAACCCTTAGCCAGACTTATTAAAAAGAAAAGAGACCCAAATAAATAAAATCACTAATGAGAAAGGAGAAATAACAACCAATACCACAGCAATACAAATAATTATAAGAGAATGCTATGAAAAATCTTATGCTAACAAATTGGAAAACTTGGAAGAAATGGATAAATTCCTAGAAACATATAAACTACCAAGACTGAAACAGGAAGAAATAGAAAACTTGAATAGATGGATAATCAGCAAAGAAATTGAATCAGTAAGCAAAAACCTCCCAATAAACAAAAGCTCAGGGCCAGATGGCTTCACAGGTGAATTCTACCAAACATTTAAAAAAGAGTTAATACCAATTCTTCTCAAACTATTCCCAAAAATAAAAACTTCCAAATTTATTCTATATTACCAGCACTACTCTGATTCCAAAAACAGACGAAGACTTCACTAAAAAACAGAAGTACAGAGCAATATCACTGATGAACATGGATGCAAAAATTCTCAATAAAATACCAGGAAATCAAATCCAACAATACATTAAAATAATCATTCACCATGATACAAGTGGGATTTATTCCTGGGCTGCAAATCAATCAGCACAATACATCACATCAATAAGAAAAAGGACAAGAACCCTATGATCCATTAATAGATGCAAAGAAAGCATTTGACAAAGAGCAGCTTCTATGCATGATAAAAACCCAAAACCAAGTACTGTTAGAGGGAACATACCTCAACATAATAAAGGCCATATATGTAAAACCCACAGCTAATATCGTCCTCAGTGGGGAAAAACTGAGAACATCATCTTCAATGGGGAAAAACTGAGAACCTTTCCTCCACAGTCAGGACAGGGATGTCCACTCTCACCACTGTTATTTAACATAGTACTGGAAGTCTTAGCCTCAGCAATCAGACGGCAAAAAGAAATGAAGGCATCCAATCAGCAAGGAAGAAGTCAAACCTTCACTATTTGCAGATAACATGATACTCTATACAGAAAACCCAAAAGACTTCACGAAAAAATTGCTATCACTGATAACATGAATTCAGTAAAGTCACAGGATTCAAAAATCAACGTACAGAAATCTGTCACATTTCTATACATCAATAAAGAAGCAGCAGAAAGAGAAATCAAGGAATTGATCCCATTTACAACTGCACCCAAAACTATAAGATACCTAGGAGTAAACCTAACAAACGAGGTGAAAGATCTGTACTCTGAAAACTATAAAACACTGATGAAAGTCATTGAAGATGATACAAAGAAATGGAAAAACAATCCATGCTCATGGATGGGAAGAACAAATATTGTTAAAATGTCCACACTACCCAAAACAGTCGACACAGTTAATGCAATCTCTATCAAAATACCACCAACATTTTTCACAGAGCTAGAACAAACAATCCTAAAATTTGTATGAAACCACAAAAGACTCCAAATAGCCCAAACAATCTTGAAAAAGCAAAGCAAAGCTAGAAGCATCACAATTCTGGACTTTAGGTTTTATTACCAAGCTGTAGTGACCAAAACAGTATGTTACTGGCACAAAAACGGACACGTAGATCAATGGAAGAGAATAGAAAGCTCAGAAATGAACCCACAACTATATGGTCAATTAATCTTCAACAAATCAAGAAGGAATATCCAATGGGGGGGGAGGAAGTCTCTTCAACAAATGGTGTTGGGAAAACTGGACAGCAACATGCAAAAAATGAAACTGGACCACTTTCTTACATGATACACACAAATAAATTCAAAATGGATGAAAAACCTACATGTGAGACAGGAAATCATCAAAATCCTACAGGAGAACACAGGAAGTCATTTCTTTGACGTGGACCATAGCAACTTCTTACTAGATATGTCTCCCGAGGCCAGGGAAACAAGTGAAAAAATAAAGTATTGGGACTTTATCAAGATAAAAAGCTTCTGCACAGTGAAAGAAACAATCAAAACTAAAAGGCAACCTATGGGATGGAAGAAGATATTTGCAAATGACACATCTGATAAAAGGTTAGTATCCAAAATCTTATAAAGAACTTATAAAACTCAACACCCAAAAAACAAATAAAAATTAACAAATTAAAAAATGGGCAGAAGACAGGAATAGACATTTTTCCAAAAAAAGACATTCAGATGGCTAACAGACACATAGAAAAAGATACTCAACGTCACTCCTCATCAGTAAAATGCAAGTCAAAAAAGTACAATGAGGTATCACCTCATGCCAGTCAGAACGGCTAAAATTAACAACACAGGAAATAACACATGTTGGGGAGGATGTGGAAAAAGGGAAACCCTCTTACGTTGTCAGTGGGCATGCAAACTGGTTCAGCCCCTCCGGAAAACAGTCTGGAGGTGGGGGGTGGGGGGGTCCTTAAAAAGTTAAAAATAGAACTACCCTGCAATCCAGCAATTGCACTACTAGGTGTTTACTCAAAGGATACAAAAATACTGATTCAAAGGGATCCATACACCCCGATGTTTATAGCAGCATTATCAACAACAGCCAAAAGACGGAAAGAGGCCAAATGTCCATCAACCGATGAATGGATAAAGAAAATATAGTATATATATTATAAAAGAATATAGATATATAGTGGAATATTACTCGGCCATAATAAAGAATGAAATCTTGCCATTTACAATGACATGGATGGAGCTAGAGAGTATTATCCTAAGTGAAATAAGTCAGTTAGAGAAAGACAAATACCATATGATTTCACTCATACATGGAATTTAAGAAACAAATGAACATAGTGGGGGAAAAAAGAGGCAAACCAAGAAACAGACTCTTAGGTACGGAGAACAAATTGAGGGTTACTAGAGGGGAGGTGGGCAGGAAAATGGGTTAAATAGGTGATGGGTGTTAAGGAAGATGCTTGTTGTGATGAGCACTAGGTGTTGTATGTAAGTGATGAGTCACTAAATTGTTCAACTCTTGGTTTTTGGCTCAGGTCATGATCTCATGGTTTGTGGGATCAAGTCCCTCAGAACTTGCTTGGGATTCTCTCTCTCTCTGTCTCTCTCTCTTTCAAAATAAAAATATTAAAAAAAATTCTACACCTGAAACTAACATTGCACTGTATGTTAAGTAACTGGAATTCAAATAAAAACTTGGAAGAAAAAATAATAGAACTAGGAAAAAAATACCCTAGGCAGACATTCCCCTGTCCAAGTTTAATAAATGACTATTTTAACAAAAGCGTATGAAATGAAATTGCTGTATGAATGAGACATTTTATGTCAAGTTCCAGCCAGTAGCCAACAACATTTTCAATGCAACGTTAATAATTTGAAATATATTGAAATAATTTTATAAATTAATACTGCGTCGTTGAAAAGCTCAACCCCATAATCATTCTCCTCTGGAAACATTCTATTCCATCTTATTTTTATAAGCACTTTATATGGAAATATGATATGTTGTTCCTGTTAAGCAAACTACTTTAGGAGGCAATAACTGGATCTATTAAATAATTAGCATGCAGATAGGGGAAAGCTAGGTGCCTTGTGGAAGATCTAAAATGGTTATTGGGAGCAAAGTGACATTCATATTTTTAAACTATATCAGAAATTGCAGATGCCAAGCACATTCACAATAACGGTCAAGTCAGTCATGGATTAGCTATGGACACGGTGCTAGCATTTTAGTGTGAAAATCATTTTGGTAATATAAATGTGAGCCAACCTATGAGGATCTAGAAAGGCCAGATAAAGCGTACAATATATCCTGGCTGCAGCAGGGTAACAGAGTCATTCTAGGAAGAGGATATGTAATGTAGATTATTCACGACCTAAGAGAAAACTTAGCGACACACGAAGACTCTTACTAATAGAAATGGAGATGATGATACACACATTTATTAAATGCCCAGAGGGGTAGCAAGTATGATATTGGGCATATAAAAAGGCCAAGTGCTTCTCTCTCAGCACTACAAAGGAAATATCAGAATGTCCCTAAAGATAGGTAAGGCATAAGCCAGTGAGTTTGTTTTAATAAAAGATGTGGTTGGCAGAAACAGAGGAAATGAATGACCAAATAAGTAAGTGACCAGATTTTTGCCTCTGCTATAACCACAGACAAACTCCATCTCTCTGCCACAGAAAAACAAACAAATAAACAAAAAGGAAACCCTAAAGATTTAGGGTGACACCCAAATTATTCTCCGTTTATATTCTTCAGAATAGCCATGAGGGAGAAAACATGAAAATATTAAAATAAGGTGAAGTTTTAGAGCTGACGAAGATAATCATCTCAAAGTGTGTTTCTGGTTAGTAAAGAACTATATGGAAAGATTTAAGCCGGGTGTTTTCACATATCTATCATTTCCCTTAATACTCAAAATGTTAATAATTCCCATGGAAAACAGAGATCCCCCCAAAGAAATAAATGACTTAACTATCCTCTGGTCAGGCAAGCCAGTGAGTGGCTGGATCTGGGGGTCCAATTCAGGTGCTCTGATTCCTAGCCCAGAAACATGGCTATTAGAGCTTTACTTCATTCTTGATCAATCGGTCTCTCTTCTCACTGAGAAGGTCCCCATTGACTCAAAGTGGAAGCCACCTCATGTTAATATTCTACTCAGAATGTAGATGCTGGCTTGAGACGCCATGTGTTCATGTTCGTATGACCCACTTAATTGATTTTTTTGCCCTTATTTTAAATAATCTAAATCTTTTTTTTTTAATCACAAGAACAATCACTCAATAATGTTGATGAAATTCCGGCTTGAAAAGCCACATCATTTCAACCAACACAACAAACAGAAACTAGTTGACTTATGAGGCGATGTGTGGCTCTTGATGTTTCTTACCTGAGGATTCAGAGTTGCTTGCAGTAGAAACCAGTGCAAATAAACATCCCTCTAAGAAAAGGAGATGCTTGGCTTTATTGAGCATGTGCCATATTAAATTGAACTGCAACTTCAGTGATAACTGCTAATCAGATCATTCCTTTAAGCAATTGAAATGCATCTAACTCTTCAACTTAAAATTGGCTATTGTGTGGTTTTCCAGTTTCCACATTCGGTGTTCAACCTAGTATGAAATATTTGCTATATACAAATAGGAAGAGGGATAAGTTACTACTTCAAGGCTTTTTGGTATGCTGTTAAAGTTTGGAAATACGGTTAACATAAAAAACAATTCCCCTAGTAGCTAAAGGAAGTATCACGTACATAGGAACCTATCTCCCAGCCCTGCTGAGAATGAGAGCCAGTAACACTTTAGGATTTCCCACAGGTTGGTCTTGGCATTCAGAAATAGCCTGGGAATGAACAAGTGACAAGTAGGCTGAAAGGGAAATTCTTTCTCTTCCTTTACTGAAAGACGGGAAGCTGAGCTTCTTTAAAGTTTGCTCACGAGTTAACGAATTCAATGTTTCTAATAATAAATCTGAATCACTGACCTCTACTCTTCCTTCTTGATATTCATACAAAACGACTCCATAAAAGACAGCATGGAGAAAATGAGGCACAAACAGATCTTTTTTTCAAATCAGATCTTCTGGGGAAAGTAAAGCAAAACAAAACAAAAGGAATGAAAGATAAGAAGGTCGAAAGTAAGTCTGACTGATGTCTTGGGGTGTAAGTTACAGAAGTATGACAAACAATCCAAAATGCTTCTGTCATATCCTGAAGGGCCATTCATATGTTTCCTTGCGCTCAAGGTGAAGGCCCTGGCTTCTGTCTCCCATGTGAGCCGATTAGGTTTTACTCACCTCCCAGGTCTCTAAATGTGCCTCTAACCCCAGGTGACCCTATTGCAAAGGTATGCCTGGCACCAAAGAGGATAAGTGATACAGTGAAGGAAATTCCCTGTGAGAAAAGCAATCACAAGTACAAGTAACCAGCCATGTAACCAAATTACTGTGGTGAAACAGAGCTGACAGAAAATTGGTAGACATAAGTTCTGTCCTTGGACCACTTAGAAATAAGCTAGAGGAGATAACATAGATTTGAAACAATAAAGAGGGACCTTCAAAAAGACTCTTGGCACAATTTGATTGCAGAGAAGAAGAAGATCAGGGCATACCGGACTTGTCAAGAAAGTCCACAGGGAGAACACGGGTATTGAATTGCATCTTAAAGACCGGGTAGGATTTAAATGGGCAGAGAATAACAGTATCCGTGGCTTGAGCGGTTATTCTGTGCCAAGCACTGGGCTAGGTCTTTTACATACGTTATGTGATTGACTTCTTACCTAGGGGAGGTTTTATTCCCCAACCCCCCCCCCCCCGTGTTACAAATCAGGAAACGGGGGCTCGGGAAGATTAAGTGACTTTCCCAAGGCCAGACTGCTACAAAGTGCCTTCAGGGAAAGGCCACAGTCATGACTTACTTGGTTTTGCATAGTTGCCCCTGCTTGCCTCTCCAGCCTCTTCTTACGCCACTCACATGCCCATTCAACACACTCCATCATAAATGAACCAATCTCTTTCATTATAGAGTGTTCACATTTTGAGTCACCTCTCCTTTCATAAATCTGCCTTCTTTGCCTGCAAAACTTCTGTGTATCTATCAGATTTTTTTTAAAGTTACTTCTTTAAAGAGTCATCCTCTGACTGCTGATCTAAATTAGGTCCCAATTATACACATACAATTCATGGCACTTATCATAGTTTATATCTAAATAATTACATATATGTTGTGCTAGAGATCACTAGGCCAGCAAGCTGGAAATCAGGTTAGGAGTTGAGATTGGACTTTTGAGTCTGAATTCTGCAGGTTGGAAACACAGACAAGGTGTCTGTGTCGCAGTCTTGAGAATAATTCCTCCTCCTTGGGGAACCCTCAGTCTCTGTTTTCTCAAGGCCTTCAGTCGATTTGATGAGGCCCACCCACACCATGGAGAACAATCTGCTTTACTCAATGTATACTAAGTTACATGTGAATCACATCATCTTTAAAAAAAAAAAGAAAACTTCTGTAGCACCATCTGCACTGGTAATTGACTGAACAATGTTGCACTATAGGCTAGCCAAGTTGACATATAAAATTAAACATCATCATACATGTCTGGTTAAGGACTTTTTCCCTGCTTGACTGTAAGCTCCATGAGGGTAGAAATCCAGGCTGTTTTTTTTCAAAACTGTGTCCACAGTGCCTAGAACAGTGTTTGACATATAACATACTCTCAAAAATTATTACTGCTGAACGGAAGGCATATCGCCAAGTCTTGATGATTGGGTGACCTAACACTGGCGGAAAAGGGAGAATAGAAAATGGTAACTGACTATAGGATAGTAAGCATTTCTAGCCAGTCAGGTTTAATTCAATGCAACCAACAATTATGTACTGGTTTTTATCCGCACAAAACTATCTTTGGTATACCGGGAATACCAAAATGAATATAACAGAAGTCAAACAAATGCTATAATACAAAGATGTTTATTGCCACAGTATTTATAGCATCAAAGATTGCAAACAATCCGTATGTCCAGCAACAGGGAACTGAATGAATGATTATTGGTGTTAAAGCAAGCACTAATAACTAGGTTTGAAAAACTGATGAATGGCGTACCTTTTCCACTATGGACTGATAGTAACTCATTCATTTATATACAAAACTAGATGTCACGAAGCAGCACTGGTCTACTAGAACTGACCTTGTCAGCCTGGGCTTAGTTAGAGACAAAGTCGCTACAACAGGGTGGTCCCATCTTCTGATATTGATATGCACTATGTGTCAAGCACCGTTCTAGATGTGAGACATACAACAATAAACAAAAACAGAGACGGTTTCATGCACTCACGGGGAGAAAAAGCACGGAAAGGAAAAACAAATGTCTGGAATGAGAATTACCATATTAGAAACCTCAAAAAAAGACTTCGAGAGAAAGTGACAAGTAAAAACTTTAAAGAAGTGAGGGGGTGAGCTATTTGTATATCTGGAGGGGGGGGGTTCCATGCAGAGGGAACAGCAAGTGTAAATAGCCAAGATGGGAGCCGTCCTGCCATGTTTGATGTTGGAGCAGAGTGAAAACGAGGCAGAGCAGTAGGACCTGAGATCAGAGATATAATGGGAGGAATGGGGGGGAGATGAGATGGAAACATGGTATCATGTGTGAATGTGAGAAGAAAAATAATCTTGGAATTCATTGGAACATGAGGTACAAGACGGTGGAGGATGTTAAATGGAAATGTAGTATCTATACCCACTAAGCACAAAGAAAGACCTTGTCCCCATAAACAACTTATCTAGACCCTGGTCAAACTCACAAACCCTTGAAATTCGCTTATATAACACTTGAAGCCAGACTTTAGACACTTGGATGAGTCTCATAGTAACATACCATTTCAATAACCATGCCTAAACATATCCCACCAACACCAGAATGTCTCTCTTGCTGCCCAAGTATTACACGAGAAATTCTTCTTATTTTTATAGGTTTCATAACTGGATCCATTCAGATTAAGAATATTGACTTTGGGCTGCCGGATGAAGTGCTTCAAATATCTAAGATCAGAAAGTCTACAATATAGTCTTACTTTCCATATGGAGACTCCAAATTGGGTAGACATAGCCAAACTTCATTAAGCCTAGTGAGAACACTGGGAGTGGAGCAAAAGGGACACTGACAGCAGTATAAAATTCAGGACAGTAATTACTTTGTTAAGAGAGGCATAGTCACAGGGAAGGACTATAAAGAGGGTCTGAGGGGTGCTTGATATGATTGATACATGAATAGTGTATTTACACTGTAAAAAATTTATTGAATTGCATGCTTATGATTTGTGCACCTTTCTTTATTCATGCCTACTTAAAAGATGTGTACTTAGGGGCGCCTGGGCGGCTCAGTCGGTTAAGCGTCCGACTTCAGCCCAGGTCACGATCTCACAGATCATGAGTTCGAGCCCCGCGTCAGGCTCGGTGATGACAGCTCAGAGCCCGGAGCCTGCTTCGGATTCTGTGTGTGTCTCTCTCTCTGCCCCTTCCTTGCTCGTGCTCTGTCTAGAGCTCTCTCTCTCAAAAATACACATTAAAAAAAATAATAAATAAAATAAAATAAAATAAAATAAAATAAAATAAAATAAAAAAGACACGTACTTAAACGTCAGAAAGGAAACCAGAGGTAGAGCTGTCAAAGTAAAGGAATGATCACAGTCAGCCAATGGCTGTCCAGGAGATGGTGAAGACAGATCCAATCCCACCATAAGAAACCTGGCAGAGTTAAAGAAAGTACTTCTTATATGGCCCAAAATGAAAGCCCTTCCCAGTTCTAGAAGAAGAAAGTGAGACTAAAGGTAGGGTGGGAAAATAAGTGGAAAGAAGAATGAAGGTAGTTGGCACCCTAGAATGGGAAGTAGGAATCCTATTACAAAGTGTGGTATAACCCTTTATGATATATATGTGTATATATATATATGTATATAAATTATATATACAAACATATATATATATTTTTTTTCACTCATATGTGGAATTTAAGAAACAATACAGATGAACATAAGGAGAGGAAAAAGGGGAAGAGAGGAAAACAAACCACAAGAGACTCAAAGAGAACAAACTGAGGGTTAATGGAGGGAGGTGGGTGGGGGATGGGCTAGATGAGGGATGGGTACTAAGGAGGGCACTTGCTGTGATGAGCACTGGGTGTTGTAGGTAAGTGATGAATCACGGAATTCCAGCCCGGAAACCAATATTGCATTGTATGTTAACTAAAATTTAAATTTAAAAAATTAAAAAATAGAGCAAAGAAAATAATTAAATACTACTACTAATAAAGGATCGTATAACAATGGCCATCCAGCCATGCGGTGATGGAGGGTAACACGCAACCTGCTTTTCTTGTAATCCCAGAGCAACACTTACGTGTCCTTGCGATGAATGTACTTCCGAACCACCGAAGACAACTCCACCTGAGCGGGGTTTGGCTCTATTTCTGAAGGAATGGAGCCAAGGCCTACAAGCAGAATGTTTACCTTATATCTCTTTGGCTTATGATGGGTCATACATTTCCAGTAGAAACCACATGACAAGTGGTCAGAAGCTGCACATTATGCAGCAGATCTCAGGGGCACTACATTAGCACCGCCATTTCTCCATGCTCGTAAACGCAAAGAGAATCTCTCCCACCCCATTTTTTGGAAAGGTTCAATTATTTACTAGGGGAAGAGGGTGTCCATCATATGACATCTTGCTCTGGATAGCTACAACATGATAAGTTGCAGGACGGCCTACTTACCTGCAAGGCCATCAAATCTTATACACACAACTACCAAACCATTGAACTAACTGTAATAATAGGGTCCGTAACTTGAACGTATTGCCCGCCAGCCCGTAAAAAATAATAATGAAGGGTTTCATAATGCTTCACATCCCGGTTTACCTCTCTCATCTAGACTTTCCTCTCTATACTCTTTTCTGTATTCCTTAATCTGACTTAGTCTCACTGCCTATCCTTTCTAAACTCTTGGGAACTTGTTTCCTATTTAATCTATTCTCTTATATCTTCAACCTCTTCCTAGAACCGTTCCTCCCCCTCCTCACCTTAATTGAGACCCGGATGTCCCATGAGGACATGCGGCTGGCAAAGGTGAATATTTTTCTGTCATAATCCTAGAATCCAGATCCAGGAGCAGCCTTATTCCTCACTGCTACTTCAAAATCATGCCTTCTCTTTTCTTCAAAATCCCAAGCTCCATTAACGCCCATGCCACCAGACAAAACCACCTGCTACCATTCCTAGTCCCTGCCAACTACTTACCTCCCAGTGCCTCTTCTTCATTCATTCAAAACTTGGGCTATAGCTGTCTGACATCATTTCCAATTCTGTTCCAGTCATGTTTAGTGATGTTAGTAACCACATACATGGAATGTCCAATACTAGATTCACAGCTTAACTTCCTCCACCTTGCCCAAGCCACTCACTCTCATGTACACATACTCAAGTTCAGCATTATAAATGACCGCACCACTCCTGAAATCTTGATTTCAACCTCTCATCCTTCCTCCTGTTCCCCAAGCCCAACAATTTTGCCACCAATTTATAATCTCCAATCCATTAACCCCACTGCATTTTCAAGTCCCATCACCACTTTTACATCCTCCCTTCTTTATCCAAATTATATCCCATTAGCCAGCACTATAATCACTCTCTTTCTTATACCCTCGCCCTTCTAACCCTCTAAGCAAGGAGTGAAATCTCAACCTTAGTTGAACCTAAATATATCATCTCCTCACATGAAAAACTTAAAAGCTGAATATTGCATGGGAAAATTCTCTTTAAATCTCTTGTTGTAAGCTTCACATGGGCACTCCACAGTGCCCAGCAATCCTACCTTTCCCTCGATAAATTTGCTTTCACCATATCCATTCTGTACCTTTCCTTCTTTCCTCAAACCTACTACAGCCTCAGTCACACACTCACGGCAGATGGCTTCACCTTATTCTTCTTTGAGAAATTAGAAGTAAATGACTTGACTTCTCTCAACTGCTTCTTAAGGTAACCGATGACCCCCACGTTTCCAAATCCAGTGGACGCTTCTCTGTTTCTGTCTTAAACACTCTCTTTCTTTAAACACTCTCATCTCACAACACACAGGAAATTGCACCCTTCTGATTTTCTTCATACCCAGCTGGCCAATCCCCAGTATTATTTTCCTCTTCTTATCCTTTCATTGTTGAAGAGTCCCAATATTGAAAGGTACTCTCCTCTAAAAGTACTTCATTCCTAAAACAGTCTCACCCAAGCACACGGCTTTAACTATCACCTGTATACCAAATTTATAGCTTCAGCTTTGACCTTTTCTATGAACTTCAGATTGTTTTATTCTTAACATCTTCACACAGTTCTCTACTGAATATCCAAACTCAATATGATTCAAAACCCTGATTTTTCACTCCATAATTAATGATTACTCATTCCTCAGTCTTACATGTTCTAGCAAATGGCACTACCATCCATTCAATGGCTCAAACCAAGAATCAAGAGGCCATCCTTAATTCTTTCCACTCCCTAATCATTTATATACAATCCAACAACAACTTTTGTTAATTTACCTTCAAAATATATCCCTGAACCTATGCACTTCTCTCCATACTTACTGCTTTCAGGATAATACAAGTCATTATTATCTCTCACCAGCTTGTTTTCACTCTTGCCCCTCACACCTGAGAGTCTAATTTCCAAACAGTTAATTATCAACCATAAATTAGATCATGTCATTTTCCTGCTAAAATCCCCTCAGTGGTCTCCCATTACACTCAGAATCCAGTTCCCGGTCTTTCTCATGGGTTACATGGCCTCAGAGGATCTGCCCCTGCTAGTTTTTCAATCTCACTTTATCCCTCTCTTCTCATTTTAACAACGTTGTCCTCCTTTTTGTTTTTGAAAGCAGCAAAGCTCTTTCTTATCTCGGCATCTTTGTGCTTGCTGATTCCTCTACCTAGAGTGCTCTCTTCTCAGCTCTTCATATGACTGGCCCTTTTCTGATCATTTAAATCTCAGGACCAATGTCATGTCTTTGGAAAGGCCTCTTCTGAGAAGTCTTTTCAAAGCAGCCACCCCTCTCCCCTACCACACTCTTATGCACCACTTTGTTCATTTCTTTCGTATCAAAACAACCTGTGGTTTTATTTTTGTTTGTTTATTGGGTTATTTTCTTATACTCCACCTAGAATATAAGTTTTTTGAAGCCTTATCTTGCCGTTCATATTGCGGGCATATAGAGCACCTTGACTAGATGGTCCAATGAGTTGTAAGGAGTATACCCCAACAAGAGGCAACTCAACTGGAAAAAAATGACAGTTCCAACTTCTCCCCTCCATATAGGGTAGCTAGAAGCATAGTTTAGAGGTATCTACCACCCAAGTCTCATACTATCCTCTGCTTAACTATTCAGAAAATAAGTCTAATGATGAAACTAACTGGAAAGGATATTTTGCTGTATATATCTAGAACCAAAAAAAAAAAAAAAAACTACTCATACTCTTCACTTCTATTAACGAAATATTTATTCAGTGCCCACTCTGGTTCTAAAGCCCATTCCTCAACATATGTGATACAGTGATCAATAAGACAGGGGCTCTGTCCTCAAGAAACACACGGCCTTGTGGGGAAGTGGGAGGGGGGAGATATAAAACCTAAATATCTCTACTACAACTCCTTCATAAAGCAGTGAGAAATGCTGTCCTAAAGGTACAAAAGGAGGTCAGAACACAAGAAAGGTGGGATCAATGAAGGCTTTTCCCAAAAAGAGACATACTTGGACTTCTATTTGAAGCCAACATCCCTGTAGAAAAGACATAAATCATACACAAACTAACCCAGAGTGCATCTGGAGGTTTCCTGAATGGAAATGGAAACACACTAACTGTGGTATTTTCTATAGCTGTTAGCAAGATCAAATCCAATCCTGGGGTCCCTAGACTCTGTTTGAAAGCCTCATGCATCAGAAGCACTTCTGTGTCCTTGAACTTTCTTTGCAATAAGAACTATAGAGTGTCAGGGCAAGGGAACAACTTAGTGGAAATCATTTATCTGCTCAGCTATCAAAGAATCATGCACTCACCACGTCATGTCTAAAGGGTCAAGATGTCAGAAAAAGTACAGCTTCCTGATGTGCAATTGATTACATAAAAGCAAGAGGACAGTTTGTCAGAAACTTCTATTCTAACTCTTACACACTAGTAGGACAATATATAAAATTACCACATTATAGAGACTGGTCCTAGCACTTACAGAAGAGGCCAGGGTTTCCCCAACTCAGAAATCAGAATCTCTAAATAGTTCAATGCTTCTTAGTGCATTGAATGAAAACTCGTAAGTACATGTAAGCTTAAGTAGAACATTCTATTGCCTGAATTCCAGTTTTCCCATATGTAAAAAGAAGTTAGTAATACCAATATCTTTGACTTATTCTAAGCACCAAATGAAATAATAGATGTTCTGCAATATCGCCTGATATATTTACAAGTATAATATTGCTTCCATGCCACACTACCTTCTAAAAAAATTGCCATCTTTTTATCTTCAATTCAGAGGACATACTTTACTATCTACTCCTGCCTCACTGATGAATATCAATGGTTTTACCCTCATTCTATCACCAGCAATGGAACCTTCTCCAAGAAATGTTAGAGTCCTTTTGAATAGTCAGTGCCTCATCATTCAGTAACTTTTAGAAACCCTACCAATGTATCATTGACAATTGATCCCAGAACCCTGAATAAAATATTAAGTTTTTTATTTAAAAATAAAATTAAGACCCAGCCAGTGCAATAAGGCAAGAAAAAGAAATAAAATGCATACATATTGGCAAGGAAGAAATAAACCTATCTCTATTCACAGATGACATGACTGTCTACACAGTAATCCCAAGGAATCTAAATATACATGTATACCCTAGAACTAAGTGAGTTCAGCAAAGTTGGGATACAAAGTGATGTAAGGACAATATACAAAAGTCAAGTGCATTCTTACATACCAGCAATGAAAAACTGGAAATTAAAATTTGAAACAAAAAAATAAAATTTGCAGTAGCACTAAGATGTTAGGTGTTTGAATATGAATCTAAATACATAAGTATCTGTTCATAGAAATCTATAAAGCACTGAAGAGAGAAATTTAAAAAGAGCTATATAAATAGAAATGTATTTCATATTTATGAATTTATGAATTAAAATATTATGAATATTTTAAAAATATTGAGTCTTCCTTACTTTTTCTGTTCATTCAAAGCAAACACAATCAACTCCCAGTAAAAATTTTGTAGCTATTGACAAGCTGACTATAAAATTTATGTGGAAATATGAAGGATTTAGAGTAGCCAAAACAGCTTTGAAAAAGAACAAAGTTGTAAGATATTACTTGATATTAAGGTTTATTATAAAACTATATTAAGCAATACAGCATGACATTGGCATAACAATAGACAACTAGGTCAATGGAAGAAAATACAGAGTTCATAAATAAACCCATACATATATGGACAACTAATTTTTAACAAATGCCCAAATGCAATACTGCAGTGATAGGATGGCCTTTTCCATAAATGGTGTTGGAACAATTGGATATACAAGAAAAATTAAAAAAAGAAATAACTTGAATCTTTACCTCATACCATATACAAAATTTAATTCAAAATGAAACCTAAAGTTAAACCTTAAAACTATGAAACTTCTAGTCTAAAGCATGGAAGAAAATCTTTGTGATTCTAGGTTAGACAAAAATTTCATAGATATGATACCAAAACACCAAATGCATAAAGAATAAATTAAAAAATTGGACTTCAACAAAATTTTAAAAATCTTCTCTCTTAAGTGTTGTTAAGAAAATGAAAAGATAAGCCAAGGCCTGGGAGAAAATATTGGAAAATCATATATCCAATCAAAGACTTGTATCCAGTATGAATAGAGTACTTTCAAAATTCCACAGTAAGAAAACTAACAACCCTCAGGACGCCTGGATGGCTCAATTGGTTGAGTGTCTGACTCTTGATTTCGGCTCAGGTCATGATTCCAGGGTTGTGGGATCAATCCCCACATCAGGCTATGTGCTGAGCATGCAGCCTGATTAAGATTCTCTCTCTCTCCTTTTGCCCCCTCCCCTGCTCACATGTTCTCTATCTCTCTCTCAAAAAAAAAAAAAAAAAAAAAAAAGAAAGAAAGAAAATTAATGCAATAAAAATAGTCCAAAAATTTGAAGAGACATATCAACAAATAAGATTCGTAAATGGTCAATAAGCACATGAGAAGATATTCAACATGGTAATTTGGAAAATACAGATAAAGCCACAATGATATACGAGTACACACCCACCAAATGGCTGAAATTAAAAGACTGATCATACAAAGTGTTGGGGAGTGTACTCTAATCTTTCCACTCTCCCATTCCCACTATCACTCTAGTTCAGCTTCCTATGAACACTTGTCTTTCCTGTTAAAATAGTTTCCCAACGGGTCTCCCCTTTTTTCCTGCTGCCACCCTCCAGTTGTTCACACCGCAAACAGTGTGCTGTGATCTCAATGTTTGAGCCCCCCCCCCAAATTTATATGTTGAAATCCTAATGTCCAATGTGATGGTCTTAATAAGTGGAGCCTTTGGGAGGTGATTAGGTCATGTGAACAGAGCCCTCATGAATGCGATTAATGTTCTTATAAAAGAGACTCGAGCGCTGTCTTGCCCCTTTTCACCATGTGAGGAGATGTCTGTGACCCAGAAGAGGGCCTTCATCCAACCATCTGGTGCCATGATCTCAGACTTTTAGCCTCCAGAACCGTGAGAAATAGATTTGTTATTTATAGACTATCCAGTCTGTGGTATTTTGTTATAGCAGCCTGAACAGACTAAAACAGAAAATTGGTACTGGAAGTGAGGTTGCCGCTGTAACAAACACCTAAAAACGAGGAAGCAGCTTTGGAACTAGGTAATGGGCAGCAGCTGGAAGAGTTTGGAAGAACATTCTAGAAAAAGTCTATTTTGGTAAATAGACTGTTTAGGGCAATTCTCATTGAAGGCTCAGAAGGAGAAGAGATAGAGAAAGCTTTAATCTTTGTCTTCCTGTTTTCTTCAATCGTTTCCTTTTTTTTCTTTTCTTAAATTGAAGTATAGTCGACACACAATGTTTACATTAGTTTCAGATGTACAGCATAGTAATGTGACAAGTTTATACGTCATGTTATGCTCTCCACAAGTGTAGTTACCATCTGTCACCATACAACACTATTACAATACCGTTGACTATATTCCTTAGGCTGTACTTTTCATCCCCATGACTTATTCATTCATAAGACTTATTCATAACTGGAAGCCTACACCTCCAGCTACCCTTCACCCATTTGCCCATCTCCCCACTCTCCTCCCCTCTGACGATCATCAATTTCTTCTCTGTGTTTCTGGGTCTCTTTCTGGAGAAAGCCTCAATCTTCTCTTGTGCCTCTCTCCTGCTTCATCAATATGCTTCACCCAATGCTTTTTTCTTGCTTTTTAAAAACTAGATCTTATGCCTCCTTCCACTTATGTATCTTATACATCTCGTTAGACAAAACCAGACAAAACTACATGTTGTATTTCCTGAGCACATTATTTTATTTCAGACCTCTGTACCCTTTACAAATCTCTTCTTTTTACATGGAATGTCCTCTCTTCTCCTGGCCAACTTGTAACCATTTGTCAATATTCTGCAACAACATCATTTCTTCTGTAATGCCATCCTCCAAAAATCTCTTCTGTGCTCTCCTAGCACTTTAGGTTTCATCAGACTATAACAACTCTCTTGGTGTATTACAAGAACTAATTTACATGTCTGCCTCTTCTATGCTTGTGAGCCCTTTAACGGTATGAATTGCGACTTTATGTATTTAGTGCTACCATAGCACTTAATTCATGATAGGTGCTCAGTAAATGTTTGAGAAAGATGAAATATTCTTAAACCTAATTTAATTTATGTCCACTCTAAAGCATTCTTTCTTGTTTATGCCCAAGCTGTCCTAGTGTGGGAATGATTAGCAATAAGCTTAATTCTTTTCCTTTCCTTTCCTTTCCTTTCCTTTCCTTTCCTTTCCTTCCCTTCCCTTCCCTTTCCTTTCCTTCCCTTTTCTTTCTTTCTTTCTTTCTTTCTTTCTTTCTTTCTTTCTTTCTTTTTTTCTTTCTTTCTTTCTTTCTCTATAAATAGGAGAGGATCATTAAGTGTCATCTGGGGACTTCCATGCTCCCTGTGTCTTGGTACCAAGCAAGGTGGTCCCTTTTCAAAAATTGCAAATTTAACAAAAACAAATGAGCTCTCAGATCTGGAAGAGATTCTTGACTTTGGGCTCTTTTCCACAGGAGGTGAAAGGCAAATCTGTGATTGCTTCGAGGTGAAGTTTTGGATTTTTGGTTTTATTTCACTTTCTTTCTATCTACATTGCTTTTATTTTTGGTACTCACTAGTGCCAATACTGGCAGGTTCACACAGGTAAAAATTAGAAGTTTAAACCATCTTTTCCTTATTTAGGGGTGTTGATGGAGTCCTGGTTTTCAGCTCCATTTGCTGTCTGTGTTGAATGCATCAGCCATTTACAAAATGTCTGAACATTTGTGTGGAGGAAGTTACATAAGAAGGGAGGCTGGGTACTAGAAATCTGAGAAGTTTTGTCAGACACAGCATGATATTATGAAATACTTATAGCCTCAGTGTAGCCCTGAACTGATATCGTTTTCTTCAGGAGATTTCTGGGGTTTCTGTCATAGTCATATATCACCTTCAAACAACAACCCTAATAGTCCTTCAAGGAGATCAACCTTACACTCCCTAACATGTTTGTAGAGTTGTTTATGGCTGCATGATCTGTATTGTTACCATAAACCTGGCCCCTGGAGGACCGTGTTTTATATTTTCTTGCTGTGATGGATGATTCCCTCAGAAGTTTATATTATTAGCTTAATTGTTCCCAGCTTCATTTGGAGGGGAATGGGTACAAGAAGCGTGGTCCAACCTTAAACCAATTAGACGATAATTACCTGGCCCGTACCCAAACTTGCCATTTCTTGCATGCCTCTCAGGGACACTTAAAATTCTTTGGAACACACATGAGATTTGAACTTTAGATATGTCAGAAGTTTTGGGGACAGAAAGATCAGTTTGTTTCTTCCCGGCAGTCCTGATATGCGTAGAAGACTAGGACGAGGGGCAGATTTAAGAGCGAAGGAAACTTTGGCTCAATGTCAGAATACGCCTTCTGTTAGTCAAACTGGATGAGACCTCATACACTTTCTTACTGAGACCTAGTATGCTTTCTTAAGAATAATGACAACTCCAAAGTTTTCACCTAGAAGACATTTAAGAGATGGCACTCTAAGTCATAAGTGTATCCTAAAGAATTGCATTGGAAGCTCCGCTTGCGTAGCAATTCACATGATTGTGAAAGCATCATTTGTCCATCCACATCAGTGAATTGAGGAAAAGTGATACATGTCTGGGAGGAAGTTAAAGGTCCCTGAGCCACTTCTGCTGCTGCTGCTGCTGCTGCTGCTGCTGCTGCTGCTGCTGCTCAGGCCACAGATAATGCATTGTTTATAATGCAAATTGTTTGATTTTTTGGTGCAATTATCAGAGAGACAATTCCTGCTTAGGATAGATTCCATTCTTCTGTGTTTCCATGGATTGACTTTTTTTAGAAAGGAACTTGATCTCTGTCACTTTGTGATATACATTCTAGATGTAATTCTGAAATAATTCTGCTATTTTAAGGAGTGATGCATGTAGAATTTCACCTTCTGCCAACTGTAAATATACATAAAAAACCCAAAGAAGGTAGACAAGGCAGGAAGTTTTGGTCTCATTTTATATAAGGAAAAATGGAAGGTTCCTAACTAACGTTAACATTTACCACAGGTAAAACTTTAGAAAAGGAAGAAGCAAAGTTTAGGTGGCGTAAAGTTTCATGTTTAACGTATTGGCAGACCCAAGTAAGATACTAATCCCTTCCATTTTTTTCTACCAGACAACTTGGTTACCTATACACAGGTGAGTTATAGATTTATAGATAGAATTCCAGATTTTTAACTATCTAAACAATGCCTGAAGTTAAAGTAAATTTTGATTTCTACTTTGTTAAGTTTTTCATTTTACTGGTTTATTTATCAGTTTCATACATACACATATACACACACATATGCCCCAAAACACACACACACACACATATGCCTCAAAACACACACACACACACACACACACACACACACACACATACACACTCCAATATCAAAACTTTACAGTTACTTTAGGTTGGAAAAGAACTAAAGAATGACCAGAAAGGCAGCAGGTAAGCTGAGTGTTAGGTGAGGACATCAATTCTGCTTCTTTTTTTTTTTATCGAGGTATAGTCAACACACAATGTCACATTAGTTTCAGGTGTACAACCTAGTGATTCAACACGTTTATACATTATGCTATGTTCACCACAAATGTAGCTACCATCTGTCACCATACATTGCTATTACAATATCATTAACCATATTCCCTATGCTGTACCTTTTATTACTGGGAATTGCTCATTTCATAAATGGGAAACAGTATCTAATCACTCCCTTTCATTCATTTCGTCCATCCCCACACAACCCTCCACTCTGGCAATCATCAGTTTGTTCTCTGTGTTTATGGTTTTTTTTCTGCTTTCTGTTTGTTTTTTTTACTCATTTGTTCTGTTTTTTAGATTTCACATGTAAGTGAAATCATATGGTATCTTTCTTTCTCATTTCACTTAACATAATACCCTCTAGGTCCATCCACGTTGTCACAAATGGCAAGATCTTGTCCTTTTTATGGCTGAATAATATCCCATTGTGTGTGTGTATATTTACATATATATATATATATATATAGTGTGTATATATATATATATGTATATTTATATCACATATTTTTTTCCATTCATCTATTAATAGCAGGTCCACTTCTCTTTTTTTTAATTCCAGTATAGTTAAATAGCATTGTATTATTTTCAGGTGTACAATATAGTGATGTGACAATCCTATATGTTACTCTGTACTCATCATGGTAAATAAACTCTTAATCCCTTTCACCTACTTCACCCATTCCCCCCACTGACTTCGTCTATGGTAACCACCAGTTTGTTCTCTATAGTTAAGAGTCTGGCTTTTTTGTTTGTCTTTTTTTCTTTGTTCATTTGTTTTGTTTCTTAAATTCCATATAGAAGTGAAATCTTATGGTATTTGTCTTATTTCACTTAACATTATAACCTCTACATCCATCAACATTATTGCAAATGGCGAGATTTCATTCTGAGTAATATTCCATTGTGTTTATGTGAGATATATATATATATATATATATATATATATATACCAACAGTGCACAAGTTTCCTTTTTTTCTCATCCTCTTCAACACTTGTTGTTTGTTGTGGTTTTGATTTTAGCCATTCTGACAAGGGTGAAGTGGCATCACATTGCGGTTTTTTTTATTTTATTTTTTTTTTATTTTATTTTTTTTTTATTTATTTTTGGGACAGAGAGAGACAGAGCATGAACGGGGGAGGGGCAGAGAGAGAGGGAGACACAGAATCGGAAACAGGCTCCAGGCTCCGAGCCATCGGCCCAGAGCCTGACGCGGGGCTCGAACTCACGGACCGCGAGATCGTGACCTGGCTGAAGTCGGACGCTTAACCGACTGCGCCACCCAGGCGCCCCACACATTGCGGTTTTGATGTGCATTTCCCCGATGATGAGTGATGTTAAAGGTCTTTTCATGTGTGTTTTGGCCACCTGGATGTCCTCTTTGGAGAAATGTCTGTTTATGTCTTCTGATCATTTTTCAAATGGATTGCTTCTTTTTTGGGGAGTGTTGAGTTGTCTAAGTGCTTTATATATTTTGGATACTAACCCTTTATCAAGTATATCATTTGCAAATATCTTCTCCCATTTAGTAGGCTGCCTTTTGGTTTTGTTGATTGCTTCCTTTCCTGTACAGAAATTTTTTATTTTGTTGTAGTCCCAATAGTTTATTTTTTCTTTGTTTCCCTTGCCTCTGGAAACATATGTAGAAAAAGTTGTTAAAGCCAATGTCAGAAAAATTTCTTCCTATGCTCTCTTCTATGATTTTTATGGTTTCAGGTCTCACATTTAGGTTTTTAATACATTTTGAGTTTATTTTTGTGTATGGTGTAAGAATGTGGTCCGATTTCATTCTTTTGCATGTAGCTGCTCAGTTTTCCCAGTATGATTTGTTGAAGAGACATTTTCCCATTGCATATTCTTTTCTGCTTTGTTGAAGATTAGCTGACCATATAATTGTGGGTTTGCTTATGGGTTTTCTATTCTGTTCCACTGATCTATGTATCTACTTTTGTGCTAGTATCATACTGTGTTAAATACTACAGCTTTATAGTATATCTTGAAATTTAGGATTGCGATACCTCTAGTTTTGTTCCTCTTTTTCAAGATGACTTTGGCTATTTGGGGTCTTTTGTGGTTCCATGCATGTTTCAGGATCATTTGTTCTAGTTTTGTGAAAAAATGCCGTGGGTATTTTGATAGGGATTGCAATAAATGTGTAGATTGCTTTGGGGTGTATAGATATTTTACAAATACTTGTACTTCCAATCCATGAGCATGGAATATCTTTCCATTTGTTTGTGCTGTCTTCAATTTCTTTCATCAGTGTTTTATAGTTTCAGAGTACAGGTCTTTCACTGCCTTGGTTAGGTTTATTCCTAGGTATCTTATTAGTTTTGGTAGAATTGTAAATGGGATTGTATTCTTAATTTTTCCTTCTGCTACTTCATTATTAGTGTATAGAAATGCAACAGATTTCTGTATATTGATTTTGTATACTGAATTCATTTATCAATTCCAATAGGTTTTTGGTAGAATCTTTATGGTTATATAGCATATTTGTCATCTGCAAATATGGAAAGTTTTACTTCTTCCTTTCCAATTTGGATGCCTTTTATTTATTTTTCTTCTCTGATCACTGCGGCTAGGACTTTCAGTAGTGTATTGAAAGAAGGGGTGCGAGTGGACTTCCTTATCTTGTTCCTGATCTTAGGGGGGAAGCTCAATTTTTACACCACTGAGAATGATGTAAGTGGTGGGTTTGTCATGTATAGCTTTTATTATGTTGAGGTATGTTCCCTCTAAACCTGCTTTGCTGAGGGTGGCTTTTTTTTTTTTTTTTTTTTACCATGAATGAATGTTTTACTTTGTCAAATGCTTTTTTTTGCACCTATGGAAATGATCATATAGATCTCATCCTTTCTCTTATTGATGTGATGTATCATGTTGATTGATTCATGGAAACTGGACCACACTTGCAGCCCAGGAATAAATCCCACTTGACCTTGATGAATGATTTTTTTAATGTATTGCTAGATTTTGTTTGCTAAATTTTTGTTGAGAATTTTTGTGTCTAGGTTCATTGCAACATTGGCCTGTAGTTCTCTCTTTCTCTTTTTTTTTTCTTTGTACTACCTTTATTAGGTGTTAGTATCAGGGTAATGCTGGCCTTATAAGTTGAATTTAGAATATTTCCCTCCTCTTCTATTTTTTGGAATACTTTGAGAAGAACAGGTATTAACTCTTCTTTAAATGTTTGGTAGAATTCACTTGTGAAGCCATCTGGTCCTGGACTTTCTTTGTTGGTAGTTTTTGAGTATTATTCAAATAGTCTATTTCTTTCTGTTTCAGTTTTGGTAGGTTTATATGTTTCTAGAAATTTAACCATTTCTTCAAAGTTGTCCAATTTGTTGGCATACAATTTTTCATAATATTCTCCTATGATCCTTTGTATTTCTGTGGTATCGGTTGTTATTTCTCTTCTTACTTACTCTTCTGATTTTGTTTATTTGAATCTTCTCTCTCTCTCTCTCTCTCTCTCTCTCTCTCTCTCTCTATTTATCTCTCTTTTTCATGAGTCTGGATGGAGGTTTATCAATTTAATTGATTTTTTTCAAAGAACTGGCTCCTGGTTTCATTGATCTGTTCTATTGTTCTATTGTTTGTTTGTTTGTTTTTAGTTTCTATTTTATTTATTTTTATTACTGGTTTTGGAGTTTATATTCTTCTTTTTATAGCTCTTCAGGTGTAAGGTTACTTTGTTTATTTGGGATTTTTCTCGCTTCTGTAAGTAGACCTGTATTGCTATAAACTTCCCTCTAAGAACAGCTTTTGCTGCATCCCAATGATTTTGGACCATTGTTTTTCATTTTCATTTGTCTCATGTATTTTTTTAATTTTCTCTTCGATTTCCTGGTTGACCCACTCATTGTTCAGTAGCATGTTATTTAACCTCCATGTGTTTGCGCACTTTGCATATTTTTTCTTGTGACTGATTTCTAGTTTCACAGTGTTGTGGTCAGAAAAGGTGCATGGCATGACTTCAATATTTTGAATTTGTTGAGACTTGTTTTGCAGGCTAACATGTGATTTATTCTGAATAATTTTCCATGTGCATTTGAAAAAAATATGTATTCTGCTATTTTAGGATGGAATTTTCTGAATATATCTGTTAGATCCATCTGGTTCAATGTTTCATTGAAAGCCACTGTTTCCTTGCTAATTTTCTGTTTGGATAATCTATCCATTGATGTAAGTGGGGTATTAAAATACCCTAATATTATTGCACTACTATTGATTACTTTCTTTCTGTTTGTTATTAGCTGCTTTATGTATTTGGGTACTCCCATGTTGGGTGCACAAATATTTACAATTGCTATATGTTCTTGTTGGATGTTCCCTTTATGATTACATAACATCCTTCTTTGTCTCTCCTTTTTTTTTTTTTTACTCCTTTAAAATGTTTATTTATTTACTTTTGAGAGAGACAGAGCATGAGTGGGGGAGGGGCAGAGAGAGAGGGGGCAGAGGATCCAAAGCGGGCTCTACACTGACAGCAGAGAGCCCCATGTGGGGCTCAAATCCACAAGCCGTGAGATCATGATCTGAGCTGAAGTCAGTTAAGTGACTGAGCCACCCAGGTGCCCCTGTCTCTTCTTCCCGTCTTTGTTTTAAAGTTTATTTTGTCCTGTCAGTATTGCTACCCTCGTTTTATTTTTACTTCCATTTGCGTGATAAATGCTTTTCTGTCCTTTCGCTTGCAATCTGCATGTGAAATGACGTGTGAAATGACAGCTTATAGGCAGCATATAGATGGGTCTTGCTTATTTATCCATTCTGTCACCCTATGTTTTTTGACTGGAGTGTTTAGTGCATTTATATTCCAGGTAATTATTGATAGATATGTACTTACTGCCATTTTGTTCTTTGTTTTACGGTAGTTTTCGTCGTTCTTCTCTGTTCCTTTACTCTCTTGCTCTCTTCTCTCACACTTTGCTGGCTTTCTTAAATGATACACTTGGATTCCTTTCTTACAATTTTTGCATATCTATTATTGGTTTTTGATTTGTATTTACCATTAGGTGTATATACAGAATCTTATGCATACAACTGTCTATATTAAGTTAATGGTTTCTTAAGTTTGAACCCATCCTGAAAGCACTAAATTTTTACTCATCTCCCCCCGCCCCATGTTTTTGGTATATGGTGTCTTACTTTACACCCTTTTATTCTGTGAATCTCTTGGCTGATTTTTACAGATAAACTTAATTTCACTCCTTTAGTGCTTTCTACTTTTCTCACCCTACTTATGGACTTTCCTTTTACTCACAGAGTCCCCTTTAACATTTCTTGTCGGGCTGCTTTAGTGGTGATGAACTCCTTTACTTGTGTTTGTCTGGGAAACTCTATCTTTCCTATTCTGAGGGATAACCTTGTTGGATAAGGTATTCGTGGTTGCAGGCTTTTTTCTTCTTTCAGCGCTTTGAATATATCCTGCCACTCCCTTCAGGCCTTCAGACTTTCTGCTGAAAAATCAGTTGCTAGCCTCGTGGGATTTCTCTTGTACATAACTGTTTTGCTGTGTTTAAATTTCTCTCTTTGTCACTACTTTTTGTCATTTTAATTATTATGTGTCTTGGCATGGACCTCCTTGGGTTAATTTCGGTGGGGACTCCCTGTGCATCCTGGATCTAGATTTCTGTTTCTTTCCCCGGATTTGCAGTTTTCAGCTATCACTTCCTCAAACAAATTTTCTGCCCCCTTTTGTCTCTCTTCTTCTGGGACCCCTATAATGCAAAAGTCATTATGCTTGATGGTCTCACTGTGTTCCCTAAGTTTATTTTCATTTTCTTCCCCTCTCCTGTTTAGCTTGATTGCTTTCCATTACTTGGTCCTCCAGGTCACTGATCCATTCCTTTGCTTCCTCTAGTCTACCTTTGATTCCTTTTAGTGTATTTTTTATATCGGTTATTGAGTTCTTCGTATCTGATTTTTTTTTTTTATGTTTTCTATCTCTTTGTTGATGGTCTCATTGAGACCATCCGTTCTTCTCAAGTCTAGGGAGTATCTTTATGAGCATTACTTTAAATCCTCTATCAAGTATATTACTTACTTCTGTTTCGCTTAGGTTTCTTGCTACGCTTTTGTCCTGCTCTTTCATTTGGGACATATTCCTCTGTCTCCTCATTTTGTCTAACTATCTGTGTCTGTTTCTATGTGTTAGTAATGTTAGCTATGCATCCTGCTCTTGAAAGTAGTGGCCTTACGAAGAATAGGTCTTGTGGTGCCCTGCAGTGCAATGTCCCCTGTTCACCAGAACCTGGCCATTCAAAAATGTCTTCTATGCGTGTTGCATGCGCCCTACTGTTGTGGCTGAGCCATGGTGTCTGCAATGGCTCTTTGCCTGTTGTGAACATGGTTTGGGCCCAGCGCTGTTAGTGGGCCAGTGTGTGGCCATCTAGGGCTTGAGTTGAGTCAGACCAGGTTTTTGACATAGCTGTGGTTTCACCAAACTGCAGGGGCGTCTCCCTGTATCGTCCCTCAAGACATTTTCATTGGTGGGCAGGGTCTTCGGTCAGACTGGATGCCTGCCCCCAAGCCCACCGCTGGGGCGTATAGTCAGACTGGTGTGTGTAGTTATGTTCCCCTCTCCCCGGAGCAGAAGTCACTTTGGAGTGGTGCCGACCCGTGTCAGGGCTGCTTGCACACTCGCAGGCTTATGGAAGCACTTTGGATGGGCTCCAGTCAAGGGCAATCAGAGGGGGCAGGTCCACAGAAGGACAGTGCCGGCAAGGTCTGTGCCAGTCCACTGCAGAAAGAGGGCTGCAGCCGCCCAGAAATCTCTTGCGGAATCTGGCCAGGTGGGAGGGGGCAGAGCCACGGAAGCGCGTGCAGTGGTAGGGTGCACTGTAAGCAAGGCAGGTGGAGAGTGCAGGTGTCTGTATGTCTAGGAGGGGGGGCAGAGGAGGGAGAGGAGGGAGATGGCACCCACTAGCTCTTTTGTTCTTGAAGAAGGCTCTGAAAGTTCCCTGACCTTCCAGCCCACACTCTGATATTATTAAGTATATCTCCTTCCCGTGCATCCCATGCATTTTTCAAACTGCTGCTTCTAAGCTGTATCTCGGCTGGGCTGTTTGCTGTGCTGTCTCTTTAAGGTCAGGGATTCCATTTCTTCTCACCCTCCCGGCTCTCTCAGAGCCAAGCCCACTGATTTTTAAATTCCAGGTGTTAAGCCCCACTGACTGTAAAAACCTCCCAAAGCCAGGCCCTCTGGCCTTCAAACCACATTTTATGGGGGTTCCTCTTCCCAGGGCTGGCCTCCCGTGCCTCAGGTGCCCAGTGTAGCTTCTCTCCTCTCCTCTCTCCACAGCCATGGCGTCCCTCCCTCCTGCAGACTCTCCCACGAGTCAGTTTGGCTCCCAACCATGTCTCTGCCTTTCCCACCCTCTTCTGTGTGGCCTCCCGTCTCCATTTAGCTGTGGAGAGTCTGTTCTGCTCGTCTGCGGGTCATTTTCTGGGTTACATACGCTGACGCGAGTGTCCTCTAGGTCTGTCAGGGGGATGAGGTGAGCCCAGTATCCTCCTACTCTGCCATCTTCCTTGGGATTCCCAGGTGCGCTTCTTTGTGAAGAAGCGTGGGGATTGGGGCTCACTCATTTTCAACTACTGTTAACTCAGAGCCAATTTTGTTTTGTCTGTATTCTCCTGCATTCGTTTTCTATCGCCGCAGAGCGATTTGTTAGCATTCTTAGAGGCTCCAAGCTACCTTCATGTATCATCTCACAGAAGCTCTGAAGTCTAGTGCCACTGGGTTCTCTGCTTATGGTCTTACCAAGCTGCAAAGTATTGCCTGGAGTTCGAGTCTCACGTGGGGCTTGGGGCCCTCTGCCAGGCTTACGTGATTGCTGGCGCATTTCAATTCCTTGTAGTTGTGGGACTGAAGTCCCTGTTTTCTTGCTGGCTGTCAGCCGGGGGCTTCTCTTCTCTCCTACCGAGCGCTCTCAAATCTGTGGCACATGGCCCTCTGCGTGGGCAGTTTACAACATTGTTGTTTGCTTCTTCAAGGACAGCTGTTTCTTGTCCCTTTTCATGGCTAGCCCCATTATGTCAGGCCCAGCTGGGCAATTCTCTCGTTTTATTAACTCAAAGTCAGCTTATTAGGTATCTTAATTAAATCTCAAGACGTTCTGATGCCATATAGCATCATGTAACCATGGGAACAAATCTTCTCATATTCACAGCTCGTACCCACACTCAAGGGGTGGATGTCATTCGTGCATGTCATTCGTGGGGGCCATCTGAGAATTTCGTCCACTCTAATCACCCACATTATTTGGAAGCAAATCTCTGACAGACTATCAATTAATAAATATTTGTGTGTACCTCCAAAATATAAAGACTGATTTTTAAACATAACCACTATGCCATTATCACACTTAAAAATTTTAATTCATTAATACCATCTGATATACAGTAAGGGTTCAAGTTTTTCCTATTTTTATTATTTTTAAAGTTTATTTGCTCATATCAGGATCTTAATGAGCTTTGAGTATTCAAGTTGGGCGATATGTTTCTTAAATTCTTTTAAATATACAGGCCCCCCCCTCCGTCTTTTTTTCTTCGTAGTTTCTTTTTTTAACGTTTATTTATTATTGAGAGACAGAGCATGAACAGGGGAGGGGCAGAGAGAGAGGGAGACACAGAATCCGAAGCAGGCTCCGGGCTCTGAGCTGTCAGCACAGAGCCCCACGCGGGGCTCGAACTCACAAACCGCAAGATCATGACCTGAGCCGAAGTCAGACGCTTAACCCACTGAGCCACCTAGGCGTCCCTGTAGTTTATTTGTTGAAGAAACAGGGCCATTTTTTCTTTTTTTTAAAGTTTATTTCTTTATTTTGAGAGAGAGAGAGCATGCAGGAGGGGCAGAGAGAGAGGGAAAGTGAGAGAATCCTAAGCAGGCTCTGCACTGTCAGCACAGGGCCCGATGTGGGGCTCGAACTTACAAACCGCGAGCTCATGACCTGAACCAAAACCAAGAGTCCGACCCTTAACCTACTGAGCCACCCAGGTGCCCCAGGGCCATTTTTCATATAAATTTCTTAGAATAGATTTTTGTTTTTATTAAATTTTTATTTTGAGATAATTGTAGATTCACATGAAATTTTAAGAAATAATACAAAGATGTCACGTTTACATCTACCCAGTATCTCTAATAGTATCAACTTGCAAAACTATATTATGTAGTGAAGAGACAGAATATTTTCATCATCACAAGAATTCTTCATGTGCCTTTTAATAACTATATCTACTTCCCTCCTGCCCCTAACCCTCCATCATCCCTATCAGTCATTAATCTGATCTCCATTTCTATACATTTGCCATTTCAGGAATGATATACAAATGGAATTATGCAGTATGCAACCATTCAAGATTGGTTGTTTCACTCAGCAAAATTCTAGAAAGACCCATCCGAGTTGTTGCGTTTTTCAAGAGTTCATTCCTTTTTATTGCTGAGTGTTGTTTCATGGTATGTATAGACCACAGTTTGTTTAGCCAATCTCAGACATGCAGATTGTTTCCTGTTTGGGGCTCTTATGAATAAAGCTACTATCAGCTTTCATGTACAGTTTTCCATGGACATCAGTTTTCATTTCTCTGGGATAAATGCCCAGAAGTGCAATTTCTGGGTCATGTGGTAAGTGTATGTTTGGATTTTTGGGGTTTTTTTAAGAAGCTGTCAACTGTTTTCTAGAGTGCCTATACCATTTTACATTCCCATCAATTTATACATGACTGATAGTTGTGTAATGATGTCTTAGCATGGTTTCAATTGAATTTCCCTAATGGCTAGCACATCTTTTCATGTGCTTATTGGCCATCTGTATATACGTAGTAAAATGTTTTTTTCATTTTGCTTACCCACTTTCCAATTGGATGTTTGTTTTTTGCTGTTAAATTTTGAATTATTTATATATTCTAGATATTACTTCTTTATCAGATGTGTGGTTTGCAAATATTTTCTCCCAGTCGGTAGTTTGTCTTTTCATCTTCTTCTTTTTTTTTTTTAACGTTTATTTATTTTTGGGACAGAGAGAGACAGAGCATGAACGCGGGAGGGGCAGAGAGAGAGGGAGACACAGAATCGGAAGCAGGCTCCAGGCTCTGAGCCATCAGCCCAGAGCCTGACGCGGGGCTCGAACTCACGGACTGCGAGATCGTGACCTGAGCTGAAGTCGGACGCTTAACCGACTGAGCCACCCAGGCGCCCGTCTTTTCATCTTCTTAACAGGGCCATTCACAGGGCAAAAGCTTTAATTTTGATGAAATTCAATTTATGCATTTTTCCTTTTATGCATCATGCTTCTGATGTCAATGCCAAGAACTCTGTCAAGCCCCAGACCCCAAAGATCTATTTATTTTCTAATAGTTTTATAGTTTTTCATCTTACATTTGTGTTCATATTCTGTTTCGAGTTAATTTTTGTAAAAGTTGTGATATTTAGGTCAAGGTTCCTTTTTTTGCCTCTGGATGTCCAAAGGTTTCAGGACTATTTGCTGAAAAGGCTCTTAAATTGCTTTTGTACCTTTGTCAAAAATCACCTTGGCATACTTATATGAGTTTACTTTTGAATAGTATATTCTATTCCATTGATCTATGTGTCTATCCCTTCAACAATATCATAGAATGTTTATTACTGTAGCTATAAAACAATTCTTGAAAATGGGGTTGACTGATTCTAACTAGTTTATTTTTTTCTATAATTGTTTTAGTCATTTTACTTCCTTTGCCAATCCATATAAACTTGACAATAATTTTGTCTATATCTATACAAAAATTCTTGTAGGGATTTTTACGGTAATTATATTAAACATGTATATCAATTTGGGGGAGAATTGGCATCTTGACTATGTTGAGTCTTCTGGTCAATAAATATGGTATGCCTCTATTTAGATCTTTGAGGTCACCTCAGCTCTTTAAACCTGTAGGATCATGTCTTTTACCAAAGTTGAAGAGTTTGTAGTAATTACTTCTTTGCATATTTTTTCAGCCCCTACTTTCTCTTATTCTGAGTTTCCAATGACTTGGATTTAGATCGTTTGTTATATTTCCACAAGTCATTTAGTCTATGTTTTTCAGTCTATTTTTCCTTTGTTGTTCAGATTGGATAATTTCTACTGTTCCTTCTTTGTTCAAATTTGTCCTTTTAGTTCATGGATTGTTTCCTCTGTCTCCTCCATTTTGCTGTTAGCCTATTCACTGGATTTTTATTTTAGCTTTTGCATTTTCTCAGTTATAAAATTTCTGTTTGTTTTCTTTTTTACTTCATTTATTTCTTTGCTGAAACTACGTTTCTGTTCTGAGGCTATTTTTAATTTGTTTTAACTATGTTCATAATATCTTATTGAAAATTGTTATGACGGCTGTTTTGTTTTTTTCAGTTAAATCTAAGTTAGTTAACATATAGTGTAATAATAATTTCAGGAACAAAATTTAGTGATTCTCACATATACTACCCAGTGCACATCCCAACAAGTGTCCTCCTTAATGCCCCTCACTCCTCTAGCCCTTCCCCCAACCCAACACTCTGCCAGCAAGCCTCAGTTTGTTCTCTGTATTTAACAGTCTCTTATGGTTTGTTTCCCTCTCTGTTTTTATGTTAGTTTTGTTTCCCTTCCGCTATGTTCATCTGTTTTGTTTCTTAAATTCCACATTATATATTTGTCTTTCTCTGACCGACTCATTTCGCTTAGCGTATTACACTCTAAAATGGCAAGATTTCATTCTTGTTGATCACCAAGTAATAGTCCATTGTATATATATGCCACATCTTCTGTGTCCATTCATCGGTCGATGAACATTGGGGCTTTTTGCATACTTTGGCTATTGCTGATAGTGCTGCTATCGGGGTGCATGTGCCCCTTCCAATCAGCACTCCTGGGTAACACCTTGTTGTTGGCCTCCAGTCGTTGCCATTCTCATTCAGTTTGAGATCTTCATAGTGCTTGGTATGATGATTTTCAGTTGACATCTGGGCATTTTGTGCGTTATGTTATGAGACTCTGAATCTTGTTTAGACCTTTATTTTAGCTGGCTTTCTCTGACACTGGTTCGGCAGGGTAAGAGGGAATGTCATCATTTTCTTGCTGACAGGTGGAGGTAGAAGTCTCGATTCCTACTTTGGCTTCTATTCATATTCTGTTCATAGCCTCAGAGCCTCTCCACTGGATGGGGTGGAATTCCAGGCACCCAAGTGGTCTCCACTGTCACTGCTGATGCCCAAGGGTGATGATGGTCCCCAGTATCCATTTGGCCTTCTCTGATGCCACTCTGGCAAGGTGGTTGGAGTGCCTCATTACAACCCGGTGAAGGTGGAAGTCTGTGTTCCCACTCGGCCTTGACTGGTGTATGTGGGATGGGGCTGCAATTGTTTCTGTGGAGTAGAGTGGTTATGGTCTAAAATATTTCTGTCTTGCTAGGTTGCTCCTTTCCTGGTCTTTTAGCTAGAGAGAGTAGGCTTTTGCTGGGACTTATTTTTTTTCCTTTGGTCCATATCCATTGGCATTTCCTGATTGCTGGCTTCTTCAGCTCCAGGTCTGGGATATATGACACAAGACAACAAGAAACTAAGGGAACTCATCATTTTTCCGTTCCTCCCATCGCTAGTCCCCAAGCCAGTCTGGCTTTCCAACTTTCGGTGTCTTTTTACATTTGTTTTAAATACAATATCTAAGATTTTTAGTTGTTCTTAGCAGGAGTAAAAGGTAAAATACATTTACTCCATGTTCTCAAAAGCAGAAGTCTCCAGACTGAATTTTGATGATTGTATCTACAAGGTCCGTCTATTTTCCCTCTGCCTTTCAGATCAGTAAATTCTATTGATCTCTTCAAGTTCACTGATGCTATCCTCTGTCACCTCCACTCTACTACTGAGCCCATCCAGCAAGATTTTTGTACCAGTTTTATATTTTTCAGTTCTAGATCTCCTACCTGCTGCTCTTTTCATAACTTCTATTTCTTTCCTGAAGTCTAGTTTTCTTTTGTTTACGGAGAATCTGTAGTTGCCTGTTGAACCAGTTTTATGAAGCCTTATTTAAAATCCTTGTCAGATATTCCGGGACTCTTTTCACCTTAGTGTTGGCATCTCCCAATTGTCTTTTCTCACTCCAATGGTGATTTCCTTGGTTCTTAGTGTGGAAAGGTGTCTTTCAACTGTGCCCTGCACATTTTGGACCTTGTATTATGAACTCCTGATCCTGTTTCTTTTTCTTCTAAGCAAGCAATTCCCCTGTTGAGACGCCCAACCAGGGCCTGTGGGTGTCCATGGTCGGCTTCCCTCTGGTCTCCACCCACAACTCCCCAGCAAAAGTGGGGTGCTGACACACACAGCCTTACTCCAGACAGATGGAGTGGACGTTCAGCTCCCTCTTTCACTGAGCTGACACCTTCCTGGCAAATGTGAAAAACTAACGAACACTTCACACCGGCTTACTTTTTTCCCAAAATTGTTTTCGTTATTCTATTTCCTGATTGTTTTTTGTCTTTTGAGTAGGATAAGGTAGATTCTCAGCTCACCACTGGCCCCAGTGATACAAGGGAAGTGGAGGGGAGAGAGGAGGTAGAGCCCTGAATAGCCCTGCTTGAGACCGCCTGGCTCAGCATCACGCAGAGGGAAGGGGGTCGGTACCCACCGCATCCTGTCCATGTTACCTTTGAAGGGGAATCTGAGCACCTCCTACTCTGCCACGTGGGAGATGGAAGGTCAGCTCTCAGCTCCAAAGTCTTCATGACCCAAAATGAGGCAAAGATGTCTTAAACGTGACACAAAAAAAAACATGGCTTATAAAAGAAAAAAAATGATAAATTGGCATCTTCAAAATTAAATTTTTTTTCTCTGAGGCGCTCACTTGTTAGGAGAATAAAAATCAAGCTACAGTCTGGAAGATGTTTTCAAATGAATGTCTAATAAAGGACTTGCATCAAGACTCAGCAGAGGTCTCAAAACTCAAAACTTAGAAAACAACCCAATTTTAAAAATGGGCAAAAAGCATCAGCTGACGCTTCACCAAACTGGTCGTATGAATGGCAAATGAATAAGTGAAAAATTGTTACACATCATTAGCCATCAGAGAAATGCATTTTAAAACCACAATTTTATACCATGATACACATTTGAAAATGACTAAAAATTTAAATATGTATATGCACATTACTAAGTGCTATAGTGTTATCAAGTATGATAACTCTCGTACATTACTGGTGAAAATGTGGAGTGGTACAGCCATTGTGGAAAATGATCTGGCAATTTCCTGTAAACTCACATTTACCATATGATTCAGTAATCCCAATCTTGGGAGAAAGGAAAACTTATGTTCAAACAAAGGCTATACACAAATGCTTATAACAGCTCTATTCGTGTTTTCCAAAGCCTGAAAACAACCCAGAAATATCCTTCTACAGATGAATGGATAAAGAAACTATGGTGCATCCACACAATGGAATACTACCCGGCAATAAAAAGGAATAAACCATTGACACCCAAAACCAATTGAATGATTCTCAAAGGCATCTTGCTGAGTGGAAAAAGCCAGCATCAACAAGTTACATACTTTATTACTCCATTGTTTTTAGAAAATATGAATCTGCATTTTAACAAAAGAAAAAAGAAAAATATTAAAAGTTTATTCTGGTGAAAACAATAAAGTGCAAACATTTTACAACTGAATATCTATAGAAACACTTCAAATCAAAATCAGTTGGTAGAACTCAGGGATTGATGAGTTTCAGAAAGAGGGCCATGGGCCAAAACACAGAGAAAGAACAATGCGTACAGGAGGAAAGAGCATGTGTGGTTCTTCTAAAATGGAAAAGAAAAGAACAAAGAACGAATAATACAGTGGTGAGAATATTTCTGAGGCAGAAAAATAATACATGAATGTGAAAGAAAGCATTAATAACTTGGTTAGGACAATGTGTAAATGAAATTGTTAAAATGGAAGAATGGTAAATGCAGGTAGCACATATATGAGATACAGCTAACAACCAAGCAAATAACTTTTACAATAAAGAAATATTAACAAGACCAGGAATCATAGTTCTTTTTACATTGAATTTACTTTGTGAAAGGTAGTCCTGTGTTAGCTCAAATAACTACGTGTTGAATAATAGTCTGAAGGAATATAGTGATTATCATTTTGTAAATCTTATGAAAATCAAGGAATGTTTAAATAAAAGTACATTTTCAGGCATGACTCTGAGTTAATGGCAGTTATGACTGAACAATAGATGTTCAAATACCACAATTTATTATAATCATTGACAAGATAAATGTAAACATTCATAATAATTAATATGATTGTTATAATTCCTCCTACCAATATTGCCTATATGCAGTGCTTCATATCAATATTGAATCCAATCATGTCATAGAGAATACGGTTTATATATAAATATAATTTTCCTTTCTAAAATATAAGTTAACACTTTTACTGGAGGGAAAGCCTTAAAAAACAAGACAGATTATTACCTGTGTTATACTTGAAAGTGTGAGGCAAATTGGATGACTCACATTGTATACTCATTGGAATTCAGTTTTTTTCTTTCTAGTTATGCAAGTCGTAAATATGCCAGAGGCTGAACAGAGTCCAGCAAGAATATGATCAATATTGAAAAAAAAAACATGTAGAGGATATGTGTTTATTTCTGGTAGTCTGTATCACATTTTAAAGTGTTTATATTTTATAATTATGAAGGTAATTTTTATGTGTTCAGAAGTGTTGGAAAATATTGAAACCATCAATAAGAAAATAAAGATATCACTTATAATTTCACTAGCAAGAAGAAAACATTGTTGCTATTTCCTGTGGATTCTCCCCATTGTTTGTAAGTATGTCTATATGAACAGTCTTTCAACCTTGGTTTTAATTTAAGTAGGTTTGAATTATTAGCATATTCGTCAGATATTTTAGGTTTGTATTACACGACTCCTCCTTCCTCCCAAAATTGATTAATAGGGACCAAATTGATACTCTTATCTGAAACAGCTAAAAAGTGACAAAAATAGACGAAACCATGATTTTCAATTTATCGGACATCACGCAACAAAGGACCACGATCTCAGAGATGAAAACAATGAAACGAGCCTGACAATCGTTGCAGTTTAGAGCCTGGAGAGGGACTGCAGGTCAAAGTGCAAAGAGGGGAGCCTGGCAGTCACCTCGAGTTGATTGAGATGGAGCTGGGCAGCCAAGGAGTCCAAGGAATCCAGAATTTGAAGTACAGAATACCAGAGAAGAGAAAGCTGCACAGAGAGAAAGCTCCAGAGCTCACACAGGGCTAGGAATTGTTCTTGTTCCCATCAGAGTGGAGAAACTAATAATCGAGCATTGATCAGAATAGTCAAAGGATTTGGGGTGCCTGGGTGACTCAGCTGGTTGAACATCCAACTCCTAATTTTGGCTCAGGTCATGATCCCAGGGTCATGGAATGGAGCCCCACACTCAGTGCAGAACCCGCTTGAGATTCTCTCTCTCTCTCTCTCTCTCTCTCCTTTGGCCCCTCTCCCTTGCTCACACTGTCTCTAAAAAAAAATAAAATCTTTGGGGGGGTGCAAATGAGTAAGGGGCAGAGAGAGAGAGGATCTCAGGAGGGGCAAGGGAGGCGAGAGCGAAAGAGAGAGAGAAGCGGGGCACACCCGAAGTAGGGCTCGTGTTTTACCCAAAACAGGGCTCATGTTCATCTGAAGTGGGGCTCAAGTTCACCTGAAGTGGGTTGATCAAGCTCACCCGATGTGGGACTCGAGCTCATGAACTGTGAGATCGTGACCTGAGCCGAAGTCAGATGCTTAATGACTGAGTCACCCCTAAAATAAAAAAAATTTAAAAAAAGGGTATTCAAAGGATTTTGCCTTAGGAATCAGGCAATATTTTTTTTTTTTTGAGAGAAAGAGTGCACGTGTGTGCACACACGCACACAAGACTGGGGGAGGGGCAGATGGAGAGAGAGAATATTAAGCAGGCTCCACACCCAGTGCAGAGCTCGACATGGGGCTTGATCTCACAACTGAGATCATGACCCGAGCCGAAACCTTAGAATCAGACATTTAACTGACTGAGCCACCCAGGCGCCCCAGAAATGAGGCGATATTAACCATAGATTACACATTAGTCTGATCTTTCCCAGCTGAGTTTAAAAACTGGACCTGTGCTGTGGGTTGAATTGTGTCCCCTAAAAGGATAGGTGCAAATACTAACCATGATATCTGCGGATGTGACCTCATTTGGAAATAGAGTCTTTGTGGGTATAATTAATTGAATCAAAGTCCTAAAAATAGATAGTGGTGATGATTGTGCTTTAAGTGCCACCGAATTGTACACTTTAAACATTTTTTTTTTTAATTTATGTATTCTGAGCGAGAGAGAGAGAGGGCGGGGAGGGTCCGAGAGAGAGGGGGAGAGAGAGAATCCCAAGCAGGCTCCTCACTGACAGTGCAAGGGGACTGTGGGCCGTGTTGGGGGAGCTCAGGCAACAGGTGAAAGTAAAATCAGTAAAAGTCCGTGCTGTTGTTGAGGGAGCTGGAACTTGAACTGAAAATACTTTTGAAAGAAGGAAACATGGGTGCAAAATCAGAGAAGATCCCCCATGTTATTTGGCGCTGAGAAGCTGCCAGGAAAAGGCACTGGCAGGAGCCTCTTTGCAAAAGAGAGTCCGAAGCAAGGCTGGGAAGGAAGAGAGAGGGGTTGGCGTCGGCAGGAAGAGCCTGTGAAAAATCCTAGCAGAATTCTAAGGTGGGGGGATAGTGGGTTACAGGGATGGCAACCAATCCCATGCTGAGAATCGAGACTGATGAGTGTGTAAGACAGCGTGTGCCGACGTGTCTGGTCAGGGGTGGGGCCGTGACGAGCTGGGGTGGGAAGGTAGGGGGACACGGAGGCTGGGGCCTCACAAGTTGCTGGCAAGGCCGGAAAACCAGGCAGCAAAACTGGGTTTCAGTGCGCTGGGCAGGATGGAGTCCACACAGATACGTGCCTGAGCAGGGACATGACAGTCCATGGTCGAGGAAGAGTCTTCTAGCACAGGGCTTTCCCAGCAGTGCTCAGAGGGAATCCAGAGTTCTGTGGTTGGGTGACAGGGCCGCGGTCCCCAAGGAAGAAGGAAAGGTACTGAGCCAGCAAGACTCTGGGATTATAGTCCTCGCCTCAGCCAGACTGTTCTGCCTTCCTCATTGCGGTGTTGAGACCTAAAATTAAGGCCTATGATTAAGGCTCAAGAGTTTTTAAATTTCTTTCTTTCTTTCTTTATTTTGAGAGAGAGAGAGAGAGGGAAAGAGAGCAAGCAGGGGAGGGGCAGAGAGAGAGAGAGGGTGAGAGAATCTCAAGTAGGCTCCACACTCAGCTCGGAGCCCATCGCAGGTCTCGATCCCGCAAGCCGTGAGATCATGACCTGAGCCGAAATCAAGAGTCAGATGCTTAACCGACCGAGCCACCCAGGCGCCCCCAAGGCTCAATATCATGTGCTGCCTTGACATCTGGGAAATTGAGAAGGCCTTGAAAATCTAATTCCCTGTCCTCCTCTCCACTCTGCTCTTGAAGAGAAGGTCTCCTAGCCAAACAATCCTCCTTACAAAGAGAACCAGGCCAAGTTCTTACTCATCTTTGACTGGGTTTCAGTTCCTGCCAGCCCGCGAAACGATTCAGGCAAGGCTGTCACATCCTGCTGTGGGAGCCAGGGGTCATCCCACTGTCCCGATTCTACAAAGTCCATCTACCTCCCCCCTTCTGGACTGTTCACTCTCTTCCCGAGTGCACCCCCCATGTGGCCCTGCATGGCATGCTGTGTCCCCCTCCCCTGAGATGTAAGTACATGACCCGTCAGTCTCATCATACTGTCAGAGGTCGTGGGCTCAACCAGCCCCAAGACCTAAGGCAGGAGTCCCTCCCTCACCAGCAGGGTGAATAGGAGATGATTGCAACCCTTGCATCTGTGGATTGGACTTCTGTAGAAGGCTTCAGTTGGAATGAGAAGTCTCATGTCTAAAATTTTGATGACCACTGTCCGCCAGTTAGATATAGAATGGATCAAGGAGAAATGGCCTCCAGGTACCCTGACCCAAGTTCAACGTCCAGTCCCTTGCTTGGTTCGCCATGACCAACTGTAGTTACTGTAGAGCCGACAGCTCCCTAAAACCAACACACTTGATTAGAAGAGGGGGTACTGGAGTGTGTGAGCTTAGATTCGCACAAACAGTGCCAAGAGCAGAGTCTGAGAAGTGACCTAAAACAGCAGATGTGCGACTGAAAACTCTTATCACTGTGTATGTAAGATCAGCCACAAATAGACGGGGATATCTATGTATACGCATGTGTGTATATTACATATATGTGTGTATGTGTATGTCATATACAAAAGTATATGTAAGTATATACACGAGTACATATAGCTGTACGTGTTTTTAGAAGTACTCACCCAGAGATATACCAGAAAAGGTTCTCCTGTTTCCTTATACTCGGTGAGTACTTTTTCCCTTTAAAGTCTTTCCTGGATTTATTAAACTTTGATTTTAGCTGCAACCACATGACCCTAGAGATGTGGCCTGATCAGGTCTCTAGCCCAAGTCCCTCTCTTTGTAGTACAACCCAGGTTTCCTACTGCCCTCTGGACAGCTTCACCTGGACGGCCCACTCAACCTTGCCGTCAACATGGCTCACTCGTACCCTCTCTGTCACACCCCTCCTCGTTGCTACCCCTAACTCCAGTCCCCACAAACTTTCCCCCTCTATCCTTGATCTCAGGTAGGACAAACAGCTTCTGCCTAGTCAGCAACCTTCAGAACTCAGAAGCATTAGACACTCCCCACCCCCTTTCACAGAATCTCCTTAAAATCTGTCTCTTGACCTTCTCCCGCCCGCAGCCCGAATCAAGTGCCTTGTCACTTTCTTTTGCTCTGTTTACTTGGGGTTTTTAACTCATTACGTGCTCAATAAATATTTGCCGAATCACTAAATGAGATCACGGATGAATCGATCAAAACGCAAGAGGGTCACATTCGATGATTCAAAATGTGGAGCGTGTCCCCTGCCTGGGCCTCCCGACTGCATGGAAGAGACCCAAAGTGCTACAGCTGTTCACATAACTTTAGAATTCCCCTGGGAAACTCTCACCGGGAGTGTCACTTAGGACATCTCCTCCCTACATACAAACATCATCTTAGAGGTGGAGGAACTCTCAACGGGTAGTACACGATGCTTCCTGCACAGGACCCCACAAACCCCCTCACCCCCCAGTGATCTCCATGGGTTTCCATCCACATCATGCAAATGTCTGCACCCTTGGGCCAATCCTCTATCTGGTGGCAATGTAGACCAAAGTCCTAGCCATGGGACACCTATCCTCTAGTGTGCCAAGAGCTCAGAATCTGTGGGAGGCAGCCTGAGCCAGGGACAACACGGGGACCCGTTTCAAGGCATGTCCACACCCAGCCCTTTACCTGCAGAGTCACCGAGGTGATTAGTCCCAGGGCACTGTGTCTCCACTTCCCACCTCCTTGCAGCCGCACACTCCCTTCCCCTGCTCATTAGTATTTCTGGTCTGTCTCAACCGTCACACGTCGGTCACCACCCCTGTGCACCCACATAGCCCCAGCCTCCACAGAGGGGTCCACCGTGCGCAGGGGAAACACATTCTGGTGTCCAGCCGGCACCAAGGCAGCTCTCAGCCCTGGGACACCAGCAAGGGTGCCCTGGACCACTAGAGTACCCAAGAGTGCTGCTCACCCAAATGACACAGGGAGCAGCTGTGCTCTTCCTGACAGGACTTAGGGTGGCCCTAAGGTAGGGGCTGGTGCCTGGCATGCTGCGGGGCCACTCCTCCAGTTGACCTATTTAGTCAGACCTCACTGAGACGTCCAGCCACTGAGGACGATTCTGAGATCTCCCAAGCTGATTCAAGTAAATTGTCCAGTACCACCCACCCAGGTTCCCCACCATCTCTCCTTCTGGACGCTTCCCCCTATGCTGAACTCCGCACTCAGAGCCCCGACTTCCAGCCTGCCAGAGGCCCCCTGCACTCGGTTTTGCATACGGTCTCTCGTGTGGACTCTGACCCTTGCTCTCCCCACGATGCTTTCAGTTCCCCTCACTGACTAAGGGGGTCCTGTCTGGTCCCCTCCCCCAGCTCCTGGTCATTCTGGCCGAATCCTTGCTTTTCAAAGTAAAAGAAAAATGTCCTGCTGACCTTTCAGGGTTCTAATCATGCCCAGAGGAATCTTTTTGCTCAGGACATCACTGCATAAATCCAGCTTTACATGGATGAGAGATTAATTTTCTGCCTACCTAACCTAATGAGAAAAGGGGAGACGCAAATTAAAATAACAATTGACACAATAGTTTTCACTCATAATTTTGATAAAAATTGAAAAGATTGGTAAAATGTTTGTGAGCGTATAGGATATTCACATATAGTAATTTGTGAGAAAACATGGTGGAACCCGATTTAGGCAATATTGATTAAAAGTTTTAAATATTCATAACCTTTGCATGTTATCCCAACTTCAGTGGTTTGTCTCTTTTATTAGAAAGCAAATTCATTTTCCCAAGAATTCATGTTTAGAAAGATGTTGATTTCAGTTCTGTTAACCATAGCAGCCAATGGAAAACAATTGTGTGTCCATCAGGACGAAAAGTGTTTAATTATTTATGGCACATACATACTTTAGAATTCTAGGGAGTAAGCGCTACCATGGAAAGATCTTTCATTCACTATATGAAGTGGCAAAGGTAACTGGAAGGTTAATATACACATCGCTACCCAGTATGTTAAAAGGAAAACAACGTTATATATACATGAAAAGCCTAGAATAAGCTTGAAAATAATACACACCAGATTGGTAATTGTGGTTAACTCTGAGAAGAGGGCTGAATTTTGGAGGAACTTCGTAAAAGGGAGAATTGTGATTGATTTGGATTTTTGGAGTTTTGTTTATAAGAACGTATGAACGACTACCTTTGTAAGTAAAATACTTTCAAAAGCCTAAGGCCAGAAATAGGAGGTGTGTATTAATCAGTTAAAATAACTGCAAAGCTGGGGCACCTGGGTGGCTCAGTCGGTTGAGTGTCCGACTTCAACTCAGGTCACGATCTCACGGTCGGTGGGTTCGAGCCCCGTGTCGGGCTCTGGGCTGATGGCTTGGAGCCTGGAGCCTGTTTCGGTTCTGTGTCTCCCTCTCTCTGCCCCTCCCCCATTCATGCTCCGTCTCTCTCTGTCTCAAAAATAAATAAACGTTAAAAAAATTTTTAAAAAACCCTGCAAGCTGTGGCAATCGACACAACCTGAAATATGATCAGCTTAACACGTCATTCACATAAATTCTGATGTGGGTTGGCAGGGACTTTTCTCAGGTAACTCAGGGATCCAGACTGCTTCCATCTTGGGGCTCTACATCTCAACATAGGGTCCCCATGTTTGCTGCAAACGACAGGTGGGCCATCCAGGAAGGAGAGAGAGACAAGGTGTGGATGAGCACTTCTGATGTCTCCCAGAAGCTGACCCCCACGAGGTGCTTAAGGAAAAGGAATTTGCTATGACATCAACCCTCTTCAATTCTTGGAGGAGTTTCTGAGAAAAACAAGTTTGCCTTGAAATCCACCAGCTTTTGCAAGAGCCTACGATGTGACAGGTGCTCTCAAATACAGGGTCACATCTAGTTTTCCAGGGAGGCTCTCAGTCTTAGCGGGGAGGACTCACCCTTCATCACTCACTAGCACTCTTTCGAACTGACTGCCTTTTGCAATAACTTCTATCATCTCAGCAGACGGAGGATTTTCTCCTTCCTTGTAATGCAGAGTCGGAATCTTAATTTATGAGCCTCTGCTGCCTTCCACACAACTGTAACATCCTGAAAAGCTTTTGGCACACTGCAAACCAGGATTTCGCTGTGGGGCCACTACACAGACAAGGGGTAACGGAAGGATGGTTGTGTTAGTCAGCGTGGGCTGCTCTAATAAGATTCCATCAACGGGGTAGTTTAAACAGAAATTTCTTACTGTCCTAGGGTTTACAAAGTCCAAGACCAGGGTGGTGGCAGATTCAGTGTCTGGTAAGGACCTTCTACCTGGTTTGCAGCCAGGCAGCCAGCCAGCTTCTCCTTTTCTCATCACATGGCCGAGAGATCTCACGTCTCCTTCTCTTATAAGGACACTAATCTCATCATGGAGGCCCCACAATCATGATCCCATTGAAACCTAATGACCTCCCTAAGGCCCCACCTCCTAACACTACCCCACTGGGGGTTATGGTTCCAAAGGATGAATTTGGGGAGAACACAAAACATAGAGTCCATAACAGTGATTGTTTTTTTTCTTTTTAAATCAGAGCTAGTATGTCTGCTAAGGAACTGTTCTTAACTTCCTAGAAGGACTCCAAGGATTTTAAGAATTCAGCCTCGGTAGATGTTTGCTTACACAGAGATTTCCATGGCCTTTCCTTATCTACCATTTATGAGGGAGGCTTTAGGATTTGCTTGTTTGTGTTTAGTTTTTTTTTTTTTTTTTTTTTTTTTGAGGCTTTGGGTTTTAACCACGTGGGTAAACTTATTCATCTGTGTATGTGTTCAGTGGACAACGTCAGAAACAGGCAGCCCATTAAAATCTTACCGCAAATATCATGGTGGTTTCAAAAGTAATCTGACTTCGGGGGCGCCTGCGTGGCTCAGTCAGTTAAGCGTCTGACTCTTGATTTCGGCTCAGGTTATGATCTCCTGGTTTATGGGATCGAGCCCCGCACTGGGCTCTGCACTGACAGTGGGGGGCCTGCTCGGGATTCTCTCTCTCCCTCTCTCTCTGCCCCTCTCCTGACTATGATAAATAAACATTTTTTAAAAAAAAACTCTGACTTCAGAGTTATATCCCGATAACCGGTAGATTACGTGTCATATCAGACTCCACTCACAAGCCTATTGGGAAAACACTTTGACAGGTTTTTAAATACACCCAGTGGGGATGATCCTAGGGCTGTCATAAAAAAGTACCCCAAACTGGCTGGCTTCAAACAACAGAAATGTATTCTTTCGTAGTTCTGGAGATCTAACAGTCCAAGATGAAGGTGTCAGCAAGGGAGCTCCTTCTGCAGACTTGGAGGAAGAACTCTGTCTCCTGGCTCTCTCCTTGCTTCTGACAACTGCCAGCCATCCTTGACATTCTTTCCTTCCAGATGCTTCACTCTAGTCTCAGATTCCATTCTTCACAGCCCCTCTTCCATGTCCTCCGTGTGCTTAAATCTCACTCTCCTGTCCATTATCATGCCGCTCACTGTTTTTAGGGCCCACCCTAAGTCCAAGAGAATCACAACTCAAGATTCCTAAAAGGCATTCACGTTTGCAAAACCGCTACTTCCAAATAAGGCCACATACACACATACGAGTGTGCCCCGTTGTTCAAAAGTTCACACTATGCCACTTCACTGTCATGAAAGATCTAGGTCAGTACCCGTTTCTGCTACCTGAAAGAAATCCAAAGAATCTTTTAAGAAAAGAAAAAAAGGTGAAAAGCAAAACTAGATGCCAGCATGTGTCCTGCAGCGAGCCCTTGCAGGGGAGGTACACACCCCGAGCAGAGAGGGCAGTGCTCCCCAGCTCCTTCCCCTAGCAACTACACTCAGCGTCTCAGCCTCAATCCACCATAACTTTGAAGTTGTCTTTGAGCATCTGTACTTTACCTTGATTTATTCTGTGCATCTACTAGCAAGCTGTGTCCTTTAGTATCAGAAAAGCCTAAGAGAGGTGATTTTGGGGGTCTGGGGATGCTAAAAACGTTTTCCATGTAATTAATGGTAGTCTTTCCTCCACGTTATCATAGGGGTGCTCCACTTTCAGATAGAGGGGGAATTCGATAGGAGATCGGGGCTTGGATATATCTTTGGCGGGGGGAGGGGGGGCGGGGGGGCGGTCACCATGCAATTTACTACAGATGGATCTAAACAACACTTGTCAAAATCAAACTTTGAAGTCCATGGGGCTCTTGCAATCAGGGCTCCAGAGTGGTTTTGGACAACCAGGGGACTTCTGCAGGGGTAGGAATGTCCTGTGTTAGGGGCAAGGCAGATGGTTCAGGGGTGTCCACTGGGAGCAGAGCACAGCCGTCAGAGGAGACAGTGAAAAGCTGGGCAGTAGGCCAGGGTTCAGAGTTGAATGGGAGGACACACGGGACGACCCAGAGGAAGGTGCCGTAATTCAGGGAATTGCTGGGACTGGACACAAATGCCAGGACCTGGGCAGAATCAGCTATGAAGGTATCAGAGGGATCAGAGCAGGAGTCCCCTAGATAAGTGAAGCTCCATCAGTTCCCAAATTATGTTTTATTCTCATTTCCTCTTCCTTCTTTAGGGGCCTGCTTTTAGTACCTTGTCACATCGTCCCTCTTTTGCCACCTGAGAACCATTATGAAGTACTAAGAGAAATGGCGTGGGACAGAAAACCTGCCTCAGGTTATGGGGAGTGGAAACAATGTGGACCCTAAATAAACTCAGACCAGAGTTATGGTCCCAGCTCCATCACTGGGCTGGGTATAATCTCAGGGATATTACTGATCACTATGAGCCTTCGATTCATCATCTGTCAAATGGCTCTGACGATGAAGCAAGGCTGCTGGAATGTATGTGAAGGAAAGTAGCTGGCACGGTGCCTGGCATTTATTGGATCTTTAACAAATGGCAGCTATTTCTAATATTATTTTGTCCCCAGACCCTACTGCCCCCTCCTCTGGGATTTTGTGTTTATACAGGACATCTCAGACGATACACAGCTCAAGAGGAGACAGAATATCAAATCAGGCAAAAATGCAGCTTCACAGATAAAATTCATTACATTTTTTCTCTTAGGGGATATATTAATTTGGTTATGGGTTAGCCTTTCTCAGCTGATAGAACTCAAGTTCCCAAACTTTGAATCAAAGACCAACTCCTTTCTTCCCTTCTTGCTGTTCATCCAAAACACTATTTTCCTTCATTTCACTCTCCCCCAAAACCGAAATATGCTTAGATTTGGCTTAATTACACTCAAGATAACCTACCTTTAGGGGCACTTGCGAGGCTCAGTCAGTTGGGCATCTGAGTCTTGATGTCAGCTCAGGTCATGATCCCACGCTTGTGGGATCGAGCCCTGCGTCATGCCCCATGCTGAGCGCGGAGTCTGCTTAAGATTCTCTCTCCCTCTCCCTCTGAGCCTCTCCCCTGCTCGTGCACACTCCAAAATACAACACATAAATACATTTTTAAAAAATAAAACCTACCTTTAATGTTATTTTAATGGTGTAGGCTCTGGTTCTCTCAGGCCAGGGAAGAGTGGCAGCCAAGTGGCTTCAAGGGACTATTACCCTATGCTCAGGAAATCATTGCAGACGATGGATAGAACACCTAGTCACTGCACCGTGTTAACCGTGCTGGGACAAGAGCTCAGGCCATCTTCCATACCTGCCCCGGATGGAGATTTCCCTCTGGCTTCTCCATGATACAAAATTGACTACTAGGCAGTTTCCTATTCCAGGCTTTTCTGTCACCTCTAGAACACATCACCCTGCTACCACACACAGGAGGAACTATGGTTCCTAAACTGCCTTGGCTCAGGGCATTTCTACTTGACTGCTCGCATCTGGAGTTTCACCTCCTCGCTCCTTGTTTTCGCATGTTCTTCACGTATTGGAAGACATCTCACCATCTTCCTGGTGATAGCTGCTCCTAGCCCCTACCGTTTTATAATTAGGGGCGTGACTTCCGCTATCAACACAGTGCTTTCTAAGGAGAAAATACCCAATTAACATTTGGCAAATAAATGAGCCAGTAAGCTGGATCTTTCATTTAATAAGATTTATTAAGATTATGCCTACTTCCTTCAGTAAGCCAAGCAAGTCCAGGTATATGTCTTTTAATTTTACAGAACAATAAATTAGTGGTTAAGGGAATCCAAAAATGAGCCACCTTTTACATTCCATTTTTTTCCCATTTTCTTTCACATTTCCAAGGAAATTCCCATTCCAGTGTTGTTATCTTGTCCCAGATCACAATATTTGATATTGTGATATTTGATATTTTATTTTGTAAAATATCAAAAGTCATATTCTTAAATCTGAGAAACATCAACAGATATGTGACAAATTCATTCACACACTTAGATTCTAAAGCTAAAAAACCTTCCAGTAAAAGAAACAGCATTTGAAAAACACCAAAAGGTAAAAAAAGATAAACTTCCAAATCATCTATGTAGAACAGGAACACAAAGTTGTTGCACACTGTGTTCTCCCCAGTTTGACCCTGACCCTCTACTCAGAGCCAGGACTGCCCTCTTCAAATAGAGAGTGAATATTCGGGCTCCCTCTTCAGTTGGGGCGGAAGCTGCTGATCAATGCTGTGCAATGAACATAGCAGCAGTACTTTCCCCAGATCCAATTCTGGCCCAAGCCCTCTCTTTCTCGTATTTTAAAGCCTCCTCATACCAAAATGAGAAGGAAAGGGAGTCAATCCCTTTGATCTTAACCAAAAATTCTAGAACTCTCACCTTGGTGATTTCAACATGGGCCCTGGGACCCCACAGGAATTCACAGCGTGGAGGATTGCTGTCAGGCACCCGCCGGTATTCTAGGTAATTCTCATACACCCAATCTATGGTGATGAGCTTCCCGGGCTCCCCATAAATGAAATGCTCCCTCCCGGGATACACTCCCATAATATTCAGGAAATCCCAGAGGTCTTCCTCAGGGATGCAATTGCCCTCTATGAAGATCACACCCAGGATGATTATCAGGAGACCGTTCTTAGGCATGCCGTGGGTGTCACTAGACACCTCAACACTAGTGAGGTCCAGTGAGTTGACAAAGACATAGGAGGGGACAGAAATGTCCACCTCCCACATATCAATGCCAAAGATCACCTCCATAAACTTAGAAGCTTTCTTAAAGATCACAGGGAAATGTTTCCTGTACCTTTTCATGATAACCATCAGCATTTCTGCCTTTGTGACGAGCTCCTGCAATTGGTACTTAAGAATCATGAAATTCACTAAATCAGCTACCCTCTCATCTAGTGGGTCTGTGGGCGAAGATTCGGTGTCTGTTGAGGTCTGCGGGAAACATATATCTTCTTCTTGGCTACTGGAGCCTCCTTCTGATGTGCTCCGTGATACGGAGAAGAAGCAGGGGCTCTGAGGGTTGTGGGGAGGACTCAATGTTGTGGCGGGCTCCTTCTCAGGCTCCTTCTCCTCCACCTCCTTCTCCTCTTTGGAAACCGGGATCACAGGAGAGGAACGCAGAGAGGAGGAGGTGGAGGGATAGGAGAAATTGAAAGAGCAAGAGGAGGAAGTCTCCTCCTCCTCCTCAGCCTTGAGAACGTGGGCCACCGCCAGGTCCTGTATCTCATTTTGGGCCTGAAAGTCTGGTTCCAACGTGAGCCGCGGACGCTTTGGAGAGTGAAGCATGATGCCTCTAGTTGGCAGCAACAAGTAGAAGTGTGAGCGGGATGGTGGGAGATCGGGTGCCACAGGCCTGGAGACAGAGGAAGAGGATCAACAGTCTCAGTAGAGAAACACATCCTTGGCAGCTCTGACAAAGGCCAACTTACAGGCTCTTTTGGCGGCGGGGGCGGGGGGACGCTCTCGGGCTTCACAGGGCTCCTGTCTTCCTGGACAGTTCGTCCTCTGGAAACCTGTAGGAGGATGTGAGAAAGTTCCTGAGGGTGCAGCCAGCCGGCACAGCTCAAGGCTTCCAGAGCCAACACTGGGCAGGTGGAGTCGAGCACTGGGGGGTCCCTTCTGTTCTGACACGGGCGGGTCCTTGATAGACATTCAGGATGTGTACCTCACCTTGGCTCCTAGCACTGCCTGGGCCTCCTCTGCTCTGCTGAACTGAGGACATGTGTCTCACACCAAGACCTCACCTCATCATACCCGGAGCCCCGAACAGGCTCTGTGAGGTCCCTCCTGCCCTGCAGTGGATGATCCCCTCTGTGCTCACTAAGGTTCTCACCTTTTCCCTAACAAGACCTGCCCAACCTTGGCCCCCTGACCTTGGCCAAACCCTCTCCGACTTCCCTGCCTCTGCCAGCCTCAGGCAAAATTTTCTGCACAGGAACTCACCTTCCGGAGACCAATGAGAAGGAAATGAAAGAGGAACACATTTGACCTTATGAGCCCAAGGCCTCCCTGGGTGACAGCAAAGGCCGGCCAAAGTCTGTGGGAATCCCTCCGTCCTAGGCGAGCGTTACCCTCGTTCCTCAGTTTGATGCCTGATAGGGCCTGTGACTCCTCCCTCTGCTGTCCTGAGTCTGGTCCCTTCAGAACAAGCCTTCACCTCCCTGAGACCACCAAGAGAGTGGCGGCACACCACATCTGTTCACTCTGGCTGGAGCCTCCCAGAGCAGACAGCAGGGGCAGGCAGGGCTGGGTGTGCCTTCAGTCCTCACTCAGGGTCCCTATCTGAAATCCTGGCAGTAACGGGGCCACCTCCCTCTGCTGACCTGATGTGGCTCCTCCTCAGAGCAACGCTCTCACCTCCCTGAGAAGCCCTGCACAAGAATGAAGAGGCAACACCTCTTGCCGCCTTTGCTAGGTCCTTCCAGTGCTGACAGCAAGGGCTGGTCCCCATCTGTTCTGTGGTAAGGCTAACCTCAATCCTTCCTCATGGCATTCATCCCTACTCTTGGCATGGCCCGGACTACCTGCTGCTGACTTAACATCACTCCCTTAGACTATGACCTCGCCTCTCTGGGACACCTCCCTCACCTTGGAGAAAGTGAGGGCGTGCCATATGAAGGCAACCCTGCTTGGGTCATCCTAGGGCTGAGAATAGGAGAAAGCCAGACCGTAGGGGATCTCTTCTTTCTGGGGTGGGAAGTACCTCTGTTCCTCACCAAAGGCCCTTACCTTAACTCCTAGCAGAGCTTGGGACTCCTCCCTCTTCTGATCTGATGTGGCTTCTTCAGTTCCCCTGCCTTCACACTCAGAGTAAGGACCTCAGTTCCAAGTCCCTCAAAACAAAAGTGAAGAGACATCACAGCAAGCCACACCTTCCCAGGTCTTGCTGACATCAGGGGCGAGGCCTCCTCTGCCCCAGATGCAGGGGGTTTCCCTCTGTCTTTCCTCAGGGTGTTCTTTCTTCCTGGTAGGGCCTGGGCTCACTTCCTCTGAAATCACCCTCTCAGACCAAGGCCTCACTTTCCAGAGACCCCCTCCACCCACCCCATGCAGGAAGTGAGGGTATAACACATCTGGGCATTCCTACTCAGATCCTCCCAGAGTGGATAAGTGGTGACAAGGTAGAGTTTCCGTGAGGCTCTTTCTGTCTGGGTTGGGGGGCACTCTTAGTCTTCCTTCAAGATCCTTACCTTACCTTGACTCGTCACAGATCCTGGAACTCTTCCCTCTGCTGATGTCACCAGCTCAGGCCAAGCTCTTCACCTTCCTGGGATACTCCAAACAAAAGTAAAAAGACACCAAATCCAGCCACTCCTGCCCGGGGTCTATTCCAGTGTGGGGAATACACCCAATCCTCCCTCGAGGTATTCATCTGTACTCCCAGCAAGGCCTGTCCTACCCTCCGCTGACCTAAAGTCTCCCGCTCCAACCAAGACCTCACCTCCGTAAGACACTCTATCCCCTTGACTCCTGGTAGGGTCTGTGGCAGAAGTGAGAGTTCCTCCCACCTGGCTACTCCTGCTCAGATCCTCCCAGGGCTGTGATTCTGTGGGTCCTTCTTTTCAAGGAGAGGGGCTTTCAGGCTTCGCACCAAGGATCCTTACATTGACTCCTGACAGGGCCTGGGAATCCTCCTCTTCTGAACTGCTGTGTCACCTCCTGAGACCAAGGTCCTCACCTCTGTAAGACACTCCCCCAGACAACATAAGGAAATGCCACATCTGGCCAACCTTGCCTGTGGACTCCTGGGGTGGACACGAGGGGTGGGACAGGGCTGAGGCCTCCCCTCTCTTGGGGTATTTTCAAGGCAGGCCAAGACCCCAACTATCTGAGGTGGAAGGTCCTCTCCATCCTCCCTCATAGTCTTCTTCTTAATGACTGGCAAGGCCTGGGACTGTACCCTCTAGTAACCTGATGTTACAACCCTCAGAAAAAGCCTCACTTCCCTCAGACTTCCAAAGTGTAAATCAGGAAACGCTGCGTTTGGCAACCCTGCTGTGTGGCCTCCCACGGGTGACAGCAGGGCTAACTTTCTGTGACACCTTTCTGCAGGATGAGAGATACTCTAAATCCTCCCTCCGAGTCCTCACCTTGATACCTGGCAGAGGGCAGTACTCCTCCTGCTGCCCTTGGGCTACACCCATCAGATCAAGGTCTTCGACCTCCCTGAGACCCCGCACCAGAAAATACGGAGGGGAGGCCACATCCAGTAGCCACCGCCCTGGTCCTCCCGTGTTGCCAGCAAGGGCAGAACAGCACTGGGTCCCGTCTGGGACCCCTCTGGGGAAGGGGGTGCCCTGAGTCCTTGACCTGACTCCCGCTGGGCCCTGGGACTCCTCCCTCCGCGAAGTTGCCCTTGCCCCTTCAGGCCTACGCCTTCATTCCCCCGACAACCTCCAAGCAAAACTAAATAGAAGCCACATCCTGCCACCCCTGCCCTGGGTCTCCCAGGGCTCCCAGCAGGAGCCGAATCCCCTCTGCTCTGCAGGGGGGGCATCGCCTCTGCGCTCCCTCAAGCACTCAGAATGCTCCCTCAGACAAGGCCTCACTTCCCTGACACAGGCCCCGCCACGCCCTGGAAGAAGGGAGGGGACACCCCATCTGACCACCGATGCCCGAGTCCTCCCTCCGCGGGGACTGAGTGGGGCCCATCACGAAGCCTGCAAATAGTCACATTGACTCCTGACAGGGTCCGCATCCCCTCCCTCCTGCTGACCTGGGGACGGTCCCTCAGCCCTGGCCACCGTCCCCTAGAGATGCCAGGGACGGCAGTTGGGGGGGGGGGGGGGGGGGGGCCCCCCCCCCGGGCCCCCCGCCCCCCCCCGGGCGGGAGGGGCGGGGGGGGGGGGGGGGGGGGGGGGGAAGGACCGCCACCTGGGCTCCACGGTCCAGCCCGGCTCCTCGGGGCTGACGGGAGGCGCAGGGGGTTCTGGGCCCCCGGCGTCCGCACTGGACGGTCCGATCACTTGCCCCCGGGTCTGCCCCTCGAAGCCCGCCAGGGGCCCGGGCTTCGCCCACCACCGAGCCGCAGCCACCTCGGCACAAAGAGCCGCCCGTCCCTCAGCCGCCCACGTCCGGGGCCCCGCGCGGGGCCTCGCGGGGCGGCGGGCAGGGGCGGCGCACGCCCTCCGTGGCGGGAGCGTCGTCCCCTCGCCGCCTGTCCGGCCGGGGCCGCGTCCCCCCGCCCCGCGAACAGGCCCCCGGCGCGCAGACCCCGCGGGGGGAGGTGCGGGCCCCCCGCCCGCCCCGGGTCCTCACCCGCTGCCCGGCGGCCGGCCCTCTGCTGGCCCCTGAGTCGGGGGGCCCCGCACCCCCAAAATGCACATCACCGCCCGCCGTATTCGCCCATCCCGCTTTGGGGCTTCCCCAGGGCGGCTGGCTCAGAGGGCCGTGGGCCGTGTCCCCCTCCTCCCTCAGGGACCTCACCCTGCAGCCTCGCAGAGCCCAGGCCTCCTCCCCCTGTGCCCTAAGTCCGCAACCCCCGGGCCAAGCCTCGCGTCCCCCAGACGCCCAAGACCAAGGTCGCCAAACGCCACAGCCCACCACACGTGCTCGGGCTTTCCAGACCTAACGGCACCGGCGGGGCCCAGCCTGGCCCCCGTCCCTGCGCGGGGTGGGGGGGTGGGGAAGCCTCCCGCCTCTCCCTCAGGGTCCTCACCTCCGAGCTTGGCGCAGCCCGCGAGTCCTCTCTCTTCTGACCGGAGTGGGCTCCGGTCAGGCCGAGCCTCACGCCCCTCACGCGCCCAAGACGCAAGGCCAGCCGCGCCACGTACGGGGACCCTGCCTGGGGTCTCCCCGGGATGACCGCAGGGGCGGGGCGTGGCTAGACGCTCCGTATGCGCGGGTGGGCGGTGCCCCCGCGCCTCCCGCCTAGCTGCTCTGAGGCCCCGCCCCTCAGGCTCCCCAGATACAAGTCGCGAAGTAGAACATCCGGGGACCTTGCCCCGTCTTTTCAGGGTTGGCAGTAAGAGCCGGATGGGAGTGGGGGCCCCGTGATCTGTGGTGGGGTCTCGCCTCACTCCTCCCGCGGGGTCCGTATCCATCGCTGGCAAGGGCTGGCACTCGTCCCTCCCCGCACCTGAGTCGGGCCCCCCCAGACGAAGCCTCGCGTCCCCCAGACGCCCAAGACCAAGGTCGCCAAACGCCGCTGCCCACCACGCGTGTTCGGGGCTTTCCAGAACTAACGGCACCGGCGGGGCCCAGCCTGGCCCCCCTCCCTTCGCGGGGTGGGGGGTGGGGGGTGGAAGCCTCCCGCCTCTCCCTCAGGGTCCTCACCTCCGAGCTTGGCGCAGCCCGCGAGTCCTCTCTCTTCTGACCGGAGTGGGCTCCGGTCAGGCCGAGCCTCACGCCCCTCACGCGCCCAAGACGGAAGGAAGGCCAGCCGCGCCACGTACGGGAACCCCGCCTGGGGTCTCCCCGGGATGACCGCACAGGTCGTCCGAGACCAGGACCCGATGTCTGGGGTGAAAAACCCCTCAGTCCTAGCTCGAGGTCCTCGCCTTGGCTCTGGGCTCTGGCTGAGCCGCTCTCCTCTCTGGAGCTGAGCTCATTGGCTGCAGCACAAGCCCCTCCCCTTCCGGAGAACATCAAGGTGGACGTGAGGAAGCACGGATGGCCATCTGCTCCAGGGCGACGGAGGGTTGACGCCAGGCGTAGGGTAAGCTCCCTGCCACCACCCTCCCATCTGAGGCTCTAGGCGTACCCTGGGCCATGTCCAAGGTATTTACATTTACTACTGATAGGGCTTGCCTGTCAGCCCTTTTGCGGACCTGATGTGGCCTGCAGTCCAAGGCCATTTGCCTGAAACTCCCTCTCTCGGAAGAGGAAGTCAGGGAGGCAGCGCTTCTGCCTGCCCGACCTGCCTGGGACCTCCCATTCTGATACTGTGGGCGGCTCTCTGTGCGTCGCCCTGGATCTGGGGACGTTGTCTTCGCAGTCCTCCCTCCAGATCCTCGGGATGCCTAGCAGAACCTGGGTCCCCTCCCTTCTCCTGACATGCAGCTGGGCCCCTCACATCGAGGTTCTCACTTTTCCCTGATGCCCTAGTAGGGGCATCAGGGGACACCGCGTTTGGCCACCAAGCTCTAGGGCCTCCCAAGGCTGAAAGCAGGTCAAGGACTAGATTCTGTGGTGCTTCCTCTATTTGGGGCCAAGCTATATAGTCCTCCTTCAGGGTCCTCACCTTGATGTCTGGCGGAGACCAGCTGCTCCCTTCTGAGCACATCCAGTGACCATGCCCTGGAGCGTCCCAGGGCTAACCACAGAGACAGGGCAGGCTTCTTCTGGCCCTCAAATCCTCCTTCAGGACCTCACCTTGTCACCTGGCGAGATCTGGACTCCTCCCTTCGCTGACCTCTGTCTGCCACCCTCACACCAAGGCCTCCACCTTCCCGAGACCCTCAAGCTGGAAATGAGGGGCCTGCTCAGCCTGGGACCCCTGCTCGGAGTCTCCCAGGACTCACATCAGCAGTAAAGCAGGATTCTGTGGGATAACCTCTGTTCTGGAATGGGTGGGCCCCTTAGTTCTCTCTTAAGGGTCCTCACCTTGTGTCCTGGCTTCTCAGTTAAATACCATGAGGGAAATTAGAAATCGTCCCTGCCTGCCAGCGACTCTTTGAGAATGGTTTCAGGTTCCAGGCTATTGCATTGTCCAGTGCAGTGATTTTCTTTTTTTATAACTGTCACTCATAGCGAGAAATATATTATATACATTGTGCATCTATCCAAAGTGTTTATGTAATATTTTTTTCATGAAAAAATACTTATCCTTACTATGGGTGATTCATTGTGATACTATTCCGTTTTTAGTTCATACTTTATATTCTGCTAAACTAATTTTTTTGAAGAGTCCTTACTCATTAGCATGGTTTCAGATGATTATTAGGAGACTGGAGTCATAGTGCCTCAGTGAACCCCATCTTCCCTGCCATTTTGACATTGCCCCCCCCGGGGGGCTACTGGCATTTGTGCCCTGAGGCACGGTCTCAGATTTCTGCAATGAAGCAGGAGCAGAAGTTGAAAAGGTTTGCTCCTCCCTGTCCTGCCATCTGCCTTCTGTTATTACAAGCTACGAAGTCTCCCCAGCTTAGGCCCAGAACTTCCTCACCCCAAACATAAGTACCTATTCAGCACAGTCCTCAGTCTCCCCCAGGGGTTTCTCATGTTTGGTTGTTTCGATTTTATTGTTGATATTTGTTTTTATCCTCCCTTCCGTAGTTTTCTGGGCTTCATTCTGGGAGAAGACAGCAGCCCAAGCTCTGTAGTCATCTTGACATCTACAGGTAAGACGTTAAGTCTGTAAATACAAATTGACATCTTTACTATGATGTGTATTCCACCAATGAATATGCTATACTGCTCTGTTTGTTTGGGACTTATTTTACCAGAATCTATCAGTAAACTTTTATAGTTGTTTCCGTAAAGATCTCATACATTTTTGTGATGATTCGTTTAAGGTAATTTTTGGATCCTGTGGCTGTTGGGATGTCTTCTATCACGTGTTCTAATTAGTTACTGTTTTTGTGTGACAAGCCTCTGGCTGTTTGTTAGAGTGAACTTATACTATCTTTCTGAGGTTTCGTATTCATTTGAATATTCCACATGCTTATTCCTTAGAATTTTCTACATAAGTGATCATATCACCAAATAGTATCTTTCTTTTCAGTATTCATACTCCTTACTTATATATCCACAGCTATGGTTTTGCATTTCAGTGTAGTTTTGAACAGTTGAGGTGATAGCATATACCTCTATCTTTTCTCAGACCTTACTGGAAATGCTTCTAACATTTCACACGAAAGCATGTTTGCTGTAGATTTTAGGAAAGGGAAATTCCCTTGTAATCTTAGCTTGCTAAAAGATTTAAAAAAAAATTCCCATGAACTTGTGCTGAATTTCTAAGTTTTTTATTTCTGTACCCACTGATGTAATAATGTTTTCTTTTCTCCTGTTATGGACTGAATTACGTACCCCAAAATTCGTATGTTGAGTTCCTAAATCCTAGTAACTCAGCATTTGACTGAATTTGGAGATCTTGCCTTTAAAGAGGTAATTAAGGTAAAAACAAGGTCATATGGGTGGGCCCAAATCCAGCATGACTGGTGTCCTCATGAGAAGAAGTTAGGTCATCCTTTAGATGACACATAAAGGAAAGATCATTTGAAGACACAGGGAGAAAACAGCCAACTGCAAGCCAAGAAAAGAGGCCTCAGAAGCAACCAACCCTGCCATCACATTGATCTTGGACTTTTAGGCTCCAGAATTATAAGGAAATGAAGTCCTATTGTTTAAGCCACCCAGCCTGTGGTAATTTGTTATGACAGCCCTAGCAAACGAATATACTCCTTTAATTTGTTAATGTAGGGAATTACAATGGAAAGTATTTTCTCATGTTAAATCATGTTTTCGCTCCTAAGACACAGTTTATTCATTTAATTCACTGCTATGCTGAATATGCTATTAATCTGTTTAAGATATTTACTGCTATGTGAGCGAGCTTAGCTCGCGTGTTATGTTCATGGGGAGCCCTCATCTGGCTTTTGAATCAAGGAGAGCTAGCCTGGGAGAAGTAGTTGAATAATTGCCCATCATTTTGGATGCTTTAGAAGAGATTGCATGAGATAGTGAATTACTTCTCCCTGACCGTTTGCTAGAACTGGCCTTCAAGACTGCCTGACCTGGAGTATGTAAGGGTTGCCTGATCTTTGAATACAGTTTCAGTCTGTAGCACTCGTTAGAATTCTCTGTTTCTTTGTGAACCAATTTGGCCATTGTTTCCCTAAAAAGCAGTCTATTTCACTAAGGTTTCAAATTGAATGGCATATTTATAATAAAACCTTTCTTACAGAAGTCCTAAAACCTACACATCAGTAAAGAGAATAGTATACTGTACCCAATATGCCAGATACTCAACATCGACAGTCACCAATGCATGGCCAATCTGGTTCTAAATTATACCCCCACCTACTCCCACCCCCACCCCCAATCTCTGTTGCTAGAATAATGTGAAGCAAATCCAAGACATCATACCATTCCTTCTCTAAGTATTTCAGGATGCATTTTTAAAAGATAAGGACTCTTTTATAAAATATAAACCCAATACAATACCCCAAAATTAAACAAGTCATTGATATCAAATATCCAGTTATTTCTCACACTTAACTGAAGGCCTTACATACTTTTTTAAAAATCTGTTTCCTTGAATTGGTGCCCCAATAGGATCATTTTTCCCCTAAATCATTTTAGTCTATAGGTCTAAATATCACCTACATATCACCTCTTTTTTGCTGCAATTTTTATCGTTATACAGTAACAATACAGGTCTTCTGTTTTGTCCTGGTTCCCGTAGTCTGGATTTTGCAGACTCTAACACTTCGGTGTCCTTTGAGACTGTGTTCCTCTGCGCCCTGTATTTCTTTACATTGCTAATTAGAAGTAGAAGCTTGAGCAGATGTTTTTTGAATTTTTGTCTTTTGTTTTGCAAGACTACTCCATAGGTGATGCTGTTCACTTCCATTAGGAGGTACATAATACTGTTTGTCCTTGTGCTGATGCTGGGTCATCAATGGTCATTGTGTTTATCCATTAATCCTTGGGGGTTGAAAACTGATCATTCTCTCATTCTTTTCTAGCTTATTAACTGAAATATCTCTATATGTAGAAACTGTCCCTTGTCCACCATTTGGTTATCCTGAGGGAAAGATATTTGCTGTGTTCTTTTATAATATTTAAATCTCCTCTGCATCTATATTTTGTACAATTTAAGTTCTATTGTTTATTTCTGCCTTTCTCTTCAGTAACTGATATTTACAAAACTTGTCTAATTTTATAAGTGTTTCCAAAGAACTGGCTTTGTTTTGGGGCTCTATTTTCTATTCTGTTATTTATGCATTTATCTTCACTATTTCCTACCCTTTATTTCTTTTGCTTTAATGCTATTGATTCCCTAGCTTCTTGAATGGTTTACATGTTTTAAATATTTGTTTTCTAAGACATTTATTTCATGCTATAATATTTCCCTCTGAGGATCACTCGGGCTGCATCACACAGGTAAGTTAAATATATCACCCTATTGCATTATTGGAATTTTTTCAATATATACAAAAAGTAGGCAATGTAAAAACTTTTTTGAGTAGGATTCGAAAAGGATGAGAGACATAGAATGGTATTTAGAGCAGGTTTCAATATCCAAGGGTATTTTGGGTTTTGTTTTCTTTTAGTTATTAATTATAGGAGAAACTGAAACCTATTTAATGGCAGGTAAAAGAATTGACCTTGTCCCAGGAATGTGATGAAGTTTAATACTAGAAAATCTATCATTATAATTGGCCACACATGTAACAGTCAAGAATCATCCAGGAAAACAGAAACCATAGTAGACATTTAACACAGAAATGATTTAATTCAGGGAATTAGTTACATAAGTGATGACGAAGCTAAACAGGGGCAATCCAAGGAATCCAATAACCAGCAACATAAAGAAGTCATTACCACTTCTAGGCTGGAAGAACAATGAAAAGAAGAGACGGTGTTTCTGGAGCCTTGGTGTTGGGTTCAACAGGATCTGGAGCCATGGGGCTCCTGACGGGGCTGGAGCCATGGAAAATATGTAGCCATTAAAGAGGAAACCAGCTGATGCAGAGGAAGGAGGAGAAAACTCTGGCTGCTCCATCCTCCTAGCTTCTAATCTTCTGTTGGTCTGCCTTTTGGCAGAACCCAGATAGCATTTGTTGACCAGCCCAAGGATTCAGCCTGTGTGTACTGTAAGGCAGAGGACAAGTGAGGGATGGATGTAAGGGCAGATAAGTCTAGAACAAGCATGCCGCATTGACAGATTAAATGAGAAAAATCATACCCAAGCCGATACGGAAAAGCATTCAATAACATATCCTGGCCCCATCCCACACCTTCTCAAGTCCAGGCTAGTTTAGGCACCCATCTCTATGCTCCCGTACCCCTTTCGTGCCCCCCTCTCATCCTAGCATTGATTTCCAAGCTGTAATTGATAGTTTACTCATCTATCTCCTCCACTGGACTATAAGCTCTATGAGTGTAAAGACCATGCCACGTCTCCCACTATATCCAGTGTCTGCAATTGCTTGGATCAGAGTATGCACTGTAAAATATTTCTTGTTGAATCATTTGATTTGTTGATGCCTTTTAATTGTTAAATAGAATGTGTAATTATTTTACTTTATAATTTTTCCTAAGTTGAGTATCCCACAAAAGATATGATTGTACAAACGTAAACATAGAAATTGATTATGGTAACTGCTTCCATCTAGTCAGATTACACTCTTACTTCAAGTAATTCGCATCAACTATTATCTAACCTAGGAATTGCATCGTTCTTAATGTTTACCTGTCAATGTTTTAGAGACATAATCTTAGATACCTACGAAGACTGGGAAGTTAAGGAATCATGGAATGTATATGTTGATAGCCTCAAGGAAAAGGTCTTGAAAAGTTAGTTCTTTTTCCCCACAAATTACTTTAGTAATGGAATTTTCTCAAAAACAGTGAGTAGAAAATAGAACTATTAATCTCAGAGATTGACAGAATATATTTCACCCAGAATTTAATAGAAAAATAGACAAGGCCACCTAGTCTGGGTGTCCTAAATGACCTTAGTATTACATGGATATCTGGCTGGAAAGAAATTCTCTCCATAATACATCATTCCCAACCTTTAGATCTTATAATCATTGATTCACAGCATAGGAAAGGGACCTTGAAGGGGGCATCTAGTCTAGTCACCCATTAAAGTTTTTAGACACACTGGTTGTTAGAAAGTTCTTTATATAATGTCAGTAACTGGTCCCTGTGTAACCATTTATTCATGAGTTCTATTTCTGCTTTGTGAAATCACAATGAGGCTGCCCAAGCAACCACATGACAAACCTTCAGATGTTTGCAAATAGTCAACATGTTCTCCTCCAGTCTTTCTTATCCAAAGTAGACATTTATTTTTTTCAGGAGATTCCCATATATCATGGTGTCTAGACCTTTACCGTCCATTACATTAGCCACTAGCCACCTGTAGCTATTGAAATTGAAATTTAAAATATTTACTTCATCCGTCACATTAGCCACATTTCAAGTGCTCGATAGCCACACTTGGCTAGTAGCTACTGTACTGGAAAGCACTGATAAAGAGAACATTTCCATCATCATCATCTTTGCAAAAAGTACTGTTCTTCAGCACTGGTCTAGGCCTTTCGTTATCTTAGTATCTTCCCTCTGGAAACACTTACACTTTGTGGATTTTCGCCCTAGATCACTGTATTCCTCACTGTTCAGCCAGAGAAACCGAAACATTAAGATCCAAGTCCTCATAAGGAAATATTCTTTTCTGTGAAATATGTTCTATAAATTTGATTTCTATTTCCAAGCCTGTGGATATTTGCTTTGCAGTGTTGCAGTTTTCAAAACCAGAAATTCTAAACTCCTTGAAGAATTCTAATAAGTTCCTGAAATGGTTATTACAATACATATCTAACTGCTTTTATTCTATGATAATTTATTCACATGTGCTGCTTAAGCACAGGCAACCCCCGTCCTGGCATTCAGGCCAGAGAGTTAATATCTGTGCACATGCTACAGTGACAGGTTATGAGGACAGATAGGCAAATTGAGCTCCCACCTCTGGTCCCCACACTTCACCCCTGTAGAATACCTCTCTCCCTGATTCACATCTGCTGCCATCACCGTTACTGCTTGTGCTGCCGCCGCCACCATCACTGCCCCCAGTAGGAGCTCAGGTTCCAGCTGTCACCCTGCTGAGGATCCATGACACCCTGGACTGCACTAGGCGGCCATGCCAACTGCTTGGCATGCACGCTGCCTACCACCCACTGAGCCTGTAGTTCTCAGCTCGCGCCTAGCACATCTCCCTTCCTCATGCACGAGCTTCATTGCCCCGTCACCCTCCACGTACAGAAAACAAGATCAAAGATAAAATGAAGAATTTTAAGATATCAACAGCAGAGCATTAAACCAAGAACAAGGCCCTTCTAAGAATGGGGCTTTATGCATCTGTACGGGACACACATCCATGAAGATAAACCTGCAATAAAATGAAATACAATTAAATATTCACTTTTTCAGTGAACATGGGGAGGCTTGGCGGGAAACTATTTTAACAGTAGAAACATGAGGTCGTGGAAATATTAACTGGGCAGTAGGAATGGAAAGGTGTGAACAGATTAAGAGTGTTTTCTTCTTCTGAGAGTGAGATTCTTCGTATAAATAACTCAAGTCTAACATTATACAAAACGGGCAAGTCAGTGGTTCACATAACCAAATGAGAGGGTATGTCTGGTGTCAGAACAGCTGGAACTGAGACCTCAACTGCCTCCTGACTGCCCTAATGTCCCTGTTCTCTCTTGTGTGCCTACCTCTGTGACCAAGGACACTTGGATGCTCTACTAGGACTATTGGGTTTGACTGGGAAGAAGAAGCAGTTTCCTTCCAAGAAGATGGAGATGTTCCCGAGAAGGAAAGAGATGCTGAGACAATGAACCAGGCAATAGAAACTGCAGAAACAGTCTCTAAACAAATGTCACACTTTTTCCAATGTTTTATAAATAGAAATGGAGGCTAGAGGGCAGTACCTTATTCCTCCTAGGGGGAAGAAGCCAAATTTACATCTTGCTTTTCCTGTGCTCAGGCTTTTCTTCTGATATGAGGAAGGGATATGTCAAGAATGATTCCCCAAATCAGAATAACAGATGTCTGAAATTATCTCTTTGGGTTGTCCACCCTTTGTTCACCTCCATTAAATCTAATAACAAAGAGCAAACCACAGATGCCAAAAAATATCCAAATAAAGCACAAACAAAAAATAGTAGGAACTCCACACCCAGAAAATCTACACGAACTGTATTTTCAATAATTCTTTTGTACATTGTTAATGTATTTATAGATGAGGAAGATGAAGTCTAGAACCAGGAACTTTGATCTTCCTGATACTTTTTTTTAATATTACACGATTGTATCTTTCCTCTTGGACTCACAGGATCCAGGTAAATGAGAATGTGAAGAATATTCTAATGTGAGCATCTAATCAAAAATCAGATGCTAATTGGAACAGAGTTTAAGTGCTATGATTTTTTTACTTGTCCAGAAAGTAAGCCAAATGGAGGCATATTGGGATAGTGGGTATGATAGGATTGGAGGGTTAACAGAAAAAGATTTCTCCAGTCTTACCCTTTCCCCAGTGTACTTCACCTTCAAGAGCAGAGCATTCGTCTTAAAGCATAGCTCTTAGCAGCTCTGTGTCTCAAAAATCAAACTTCCTGCTCTGGTGAGATGATCAAGCCTCAGGAAGCCAAAATGCCAAATGAAATAGGATTGTCACCAGACCCTGAGTGACTCTCATCCTTGAAGGATGATCAGCTCAGATGCCACCACTACCCTCAATTCTCCAAACGGTATTCTCTCTTTACCCACATGTGCCGGCAGTACTTTGCCTTCTGTTGCCAATCACAGTTTGCCTGGGTTTGGCACGATTTTGTAGATGTATGTCTTCCCTTCTAGAATTCCAGAATTAAGTGCACAGGTTGACACATAACTAGTCAGGGGTAGAAATAAACTGTGATGGGGCCACCGAAGATTGCTTTCAGCATCAGAATACCCATGCCTCTTCTTGCCAAAGGAATCATTGTGCTAGAAGTCTGAATTGCATGGTGGTAGCCAAAGGTGACTGCCTCTGGTAGCTGGCTAGGCCAAGCCAACTGAGGACAAGGCAACTTGGGAAAGACTGCATCCTAGCTCCAGTCTGGCACTAACTGGTATTTTAGTAGAAACAAGTAGATTCGTAAAAGGTGCACCCGTTGGTTGTTACAGCTTTTGAACACTCGACGCCAGGTTTTCTCTATATACTAAAAAGTAACGTTTTCTGGTTCCCTTGGAGCATCTTGTGAAAAATCTGCTCTTTTCTCTCCCAAGTTCAGTTTCTGTAGTACACTTACATAATTATGCTCAATACATTTCACTTGAGTGTATTCCTTTCTCCTCTTATTTATTTCTGATATTTTATGGAAAATCACTTAAGTGATGAAACACTCTATTTCCAAGTGTATCTTCAGGCAAAAGAGGAAGGAGTAGATTTACAGACGGTGCATAAACCCAACATTATGAATATCTCCCAACAAACTGCTATTTACAACAAGCAGGCAATTTTTGCCATACTTACAAGAAGACATAAAATTTTCTAGAATCCATAACACATCATATGGACATCAGAAAGGAACTCCAGGCAGCTATTTCCTCATGGCAAAAGGACAAATCAACAAACCAAAGACCTGCTGGGATATCAAAGTAGTTACACCAGGACAGGACATTAATTTCAAATATAGCTTAAATGTTAGAACTGTTAGAATAATAGAAAGATTCTTGAGGTCAATGCTAAAGAATAACCCTGTAGTCGAGGCTACTTTTACTCTTCCATGTCATTTTCAATATTTTTAAGATAACCTTCTAGTTACAAATATTTATAGGAAATATGAAACATGAAAAAACATGTAATGAAAAAAATGAAAAAATAAAAATTCACCTATAATATACCACTCAGGGATAAGGGTCTTGAAAATACTGATATATTTTGGGGCACCTGGGTGGTTCAGTCAATTAAGCATCCAACTCTTGATTTCGGCTCAGGTCATGATCCCAGGGTCGTGGGATCAGACCCCAGGTCGGGCTCCGTGCTGAACATGGAGCCTGTTTGAGATTCTCTGTGTGTGTGTGTCTCTCTCCCTCTCTCTTTCTCTCCCCCTCCCTCCCTGCCTCCCTCAACCCTTCTCCCCTGCACTCTCTCTTAAATAAATAAATAAATAAAATGTGAAAATATCGATATATTTCCTCTCAGTTTTTTATTCAATGTAAATATAGAAGACCTTATTTAATGTAAACAGTCTAAAGAGTCAGTTAAAACAAGAATCAAAAATTATACTAAATATTTTTAGTAGGCTTTATTTTTTAGAGCATATAGTAGGTAGCCTTTTCAAATTGGCTTCTTTCACTTAGTAATATGCACTTAAGATTCCTCCATAACGTTTCCTGGCTTGAGAGCTCATTTCTTTTTAGCTCTACATAATAGTCCATTGTCTGGAAGTATCACAGTTTATCTACCTATCCATTCACTTCCTGAGGGACATCTTGGTTAATCCCAAGTTTTGACAATTATGAATAGAGCTGCTATAAACATCCATGTGCAGTTTTTGTGTGGACATAAATTTTCAACTCTATTGGGTAAATACCAAGGAGCATGATTCCTGGATCATAGGATGAGGGTCTATTTAGTTGTGTAAGAAACTGCCAAACCATCTTCCAATGTGGCTGTACCATTTTGTGTTCCCACCAGCAGTGAATGAACATTCCTGTTGTTCCACATCCTTATCAACATTTGGTGTTGTCAACGTTCTGGATTTTGGCTAATACTTGTGCAGTTCTGTCTCATTGCTTTAACTTGAAATTCCCTAGTGATATATGGTGTTGAGCGTCTTTTCATATGTTTATTTATTTGCCATATGTACCTTTTCCCATGAGGTGTCTGTTTAGATCTTTTATCCATTTTTTTAAATTGGGTTATTATTTTCTTCTTATTGAGTTTTAAGAGTTGTGGCATATTTTGGATTATAGTTCCTTATCAGATACACCTTTTGCAAATATTTCCTGCCAGTCTGGTTTGCCTTCTCATTCTCTTGACAGCATCTTTTACAGAAGTTTATAATTTTAATGCAATCCAGGTTATCAGTTATTTCTTTTATGGATCATGCCTTTGTTGTTATATCTAAAAAGTTACTGCCATACCCAAAGTCATCTGGGATTTCTCCTATGTTATCTTCTAAACTTTATAGTTTTGCATATTATATTTAGGTCTGTGATCCATTTTGAGTTACTTTTTGTGTAAGATCTATTATCTAGATTCATTTTTTTACATGTGGATGCCAGTTGTTCCATCACTTTTTTCTTAGTTTTTATTTAAATTCGTTAGTTTATCATATATAGTGTAATATTATTTTCAGGTATATAACATACTCATTCCACACTTCCACAAAACACCTGGTGGTCCACATGACAAATGCACTCCTTAATCCCCATCGCTTATTTAGCCCATCACCCCACACACCTCCCCTCGGGTAGCTATCAATTGGTTCTCTATAGTTAAGAGACTGTTTCTTGGTTCTCCTCTCTCTTTTTTTCCCCTGTGATCATTTGTTTTATTTCTTAAATTCTACATATGAGTGAAATCACCTGGTATTTGTCTTTCTCTGACTTATTTCACTTAGCATAACATTCTCTAGCTCTGTCTACGTCATTGCAAATGGTAAGATTTCATTCTTTTTCGTGGCCGAGTAATATTCCATTGTATATACCACCTCTTCTTTATCCATTCATCAGTCGATGGACATTTGGGCTCTTTCCATAATTTATTGTTGATAATGCTGCTATAAACATCGAGGTGCATGTATCACTTCCTGTTGGAACTTTTCTCCGTCATATGACCTTTGCTCCTTTGTCAAAGATCAGTTGACTCTATTTAATGGAGTCTGTTTCTGGGCTCTTTATTTTGTTCCACTGATAAATTTTCTACTCACTTACCAATACCATGCTGTCTTAATTCCTGTAGCTTTATAGTACGTCTTGAAATTGGGTAGTGGCAGAACTCCAATTTTGTTCTTCTCTTTCAGTATTGTGTTAGTATTCTGGGTTTTTGACTTTCCACGTAAACTTTATAATGACTTTGCTGATGTCTACAAAATAACTCCCTGGGATTTTAGTTGGGACTGCATTGACTCTATAGATGAAATTGGAAAGAACTGACATCTTGACAATATGGAGTTTTCTTATTCATGCACATGAAATAGCTCCATTTAGATCTTTTTAAAATTTTTTCATCAGAGTTTTATAGCTGTCTTCATATTTTTAACATAAAACATGAAAGTGTACATTCTTTTATCAGTCCTTTGATGTGAAGCCAAGGTCTTCTCTTTGAGATGCAACCAGTGATTGGAGTTCTGTTCATTTTTTCTTGTGAAATGCATGCTCATGGCAAATACACTGTAATTTCTAGTTACATTTTATTTGAATTGGAGCAGTAACTTGGAAAATTACTTGCCAAGCAATCTGTGAGAAGGCTTCTATTGTTTATAATTTTTTTTCCAAATCTATTCGTTATCTTGCTCACACTTAATTAATACAGATTGATTTTAAAGGCTCACCTTTATTGTGTCTGTCCAAGGCTTTTATCTGAGACTTCCTATAAGAAACAAAAAAAACCCTTTCTTTTTACAGGTATATCTCATTGGTTTTCATGATATTTAATTAAACAATGAAGATATAAAGCTTAATTAACATATAAAAGGATTTGTGAACACATACAAATGATTCTTGGTAAGCATACAACTCAACTGGTAGGAAAAGGGCCATTTAGATACACAGGGATATGCCTATCAGCCATGAGCTGTACATGTGCTACAAGTATTACATGTTTCATAGAGTAACCAGAAGCCTCGCAGAGGCTACCTAATAGAACTTGTGCTGTAGATTTTTTTATGAAACTGAGAAAAATCACAAAGGAAAAATGAACAAAAATCAAATTTGATCACTATGCAGCAGAAACTGTCAATAGAACAATCTTTATCTTAATAAAAGAGGCATTTTAAAGGGTTTGGGGGGGGTTGCGATGTTTAAAGTGTTTTGACATAATTTCTGGTTTGTTTTTAATTATGAAATATTTTATACGTACAAAAAGCAGAGACTACTATAATGAACATCTATGTACCTATAACTTTGCATATTAATATGTGCTGTATACGCTGTAGGAAATATATATTACAGATATAAGTGAAACCTCCTCTTTATCCTTATGTGTCCATCTGGGTCCCAACAAGAAACATGGTGATAACACTCACTATAAGATCATTCCAGGAGAGTTCGATGGAGAGGGGACTATTTACAAAGGTGTGGGTAGTAAGAGAAGCACAGTGGATAGTATAGAAAGCTGGATCTGGTAGCAACCAAGCTGTTACCACCCCTAGGCTGTTACTACCCCCGGGCCCAAAGGGATAAGGAAGGGAGAGGTACCTAGAATCCAAAGAATAATCACATAAAATTGGCCACTTTTGAGAGTAGCAGAAACCTCTGGTCAAGGACACAGTATGAGGTGACCTCACAGAAAGAGAAAGGAGCCAGGAGATTACTCTCCTCCCTCTTTCTGATCTCCTACTGGCTTTCCCACTGTCTAAACCCAACCTGACGCCAGAGAACTTGGAGAATCCATTGATGCAGTTCATATAGGTCAGCCCCTCCAGGCGGAGAGCAGAGTCAAGGAGGGTAGAGAGTTAACTGGGGTGGCTCACACCAGTTACCCAGCTTTCTCATCCCATCCCACTTCCCTCCTCCCTTCCTCCCATGGAGGTATCACTAATCTACATGTGGTGTTCAATACTGCCATTCAAACCTGTATACTTTTACTATACTTGCATATATTCATATGCATTATAGAGTATTATTTAGTTTGGTAGTTATTAGAGTTATTCACCAAATATTTGGGGTGATTTTCTCCTCAAATCACATGGTAAGATTAGACTTCCCAGTCCCTTTAAAGTTCAACGAGGCTATGTGACTTACTTTGGGCAATGAAAGGTGAGTGAAAATGAAATGTATCGTTTACAGACAGGACCTTTAAGAACTACCACGCAAGGCACGTTATTTGCTTCCCATCCGTGAAGTGATCGGTGAAGCATTGATAAGATGAAGCTTATATCAGCCTGGGACTCTGAGTTACTCATGAACAGAGGCCCCAGATAAGCTGTGCTAGACATATGATGGCTATAAGCCATAGAGATTTGGAAATGTTTGTTAAAGCACCATAACCTAGCTTATCCAAATACGTTTTGCATGCTTTTAAACTTTGTAGAAATGGTATCCTATCGTATTTATCATTCAACAGTTTTTTGCTGGACAGTTTTGAAATTCACCAATGCTGATGGACGTAGCTGTAGTTCATCACCTATACAAATATATGTCATTTATGTATCTGTTCTCCCATTGAGAGATCATTTAAGATGCTTAAAAATTTTTTTTTTTTTGCTATCGCTAATAATGCTAAAATGAACATTCTGGTACATGTCTTCTGTGCAGACGTGCAATAGTTTCTCTAGGGGATACGCTCAGGAGGAACAACGAGCTTTTAACTTTTCAAAGAAAGTAACAGATTGGGAGGAGACTTTGATCATTGTGAACCATAGTTTCCATCAAAAGAGTCTTCAGAAATCTTTGCCCCTCAGGAGTGTGAATCCTTGCCTCTCTCAGAACACTAAAATATATTATGCAGGGAGGTTCCGGAAGATGGCGGCATAGGAGGACGCGGGGCTCACAACGCGTCCTGCCGATCACTTAGATTCCACCTACACCTGCCTAAAGAACCCAGAAAACCGCCAGAGGATTAGCAGAAGGGAGTCTCCTGAGTCAAGCGCAGACGAGAGGCCCACGGAAGAGGGTAGGAAGGGCGGCGAGGCGGTGCGCGCTCCACGGACTGGCGGGAGGGAGCCGGGGCGGAGGGGCGGCTCGCCGGCCAAGCGGAGCCCCCGAGTCGGGCTGGCAAAAGCGGAGGGGCCGGACAGACAGTGTTCCGACAGCAAGCGCGACTTAGCGTCTGGGAGGTCATAAGTTAACAGCTCTGCTCGGAAAGCGGGAAGGCGGGAGGACAAAGGGAGGGAGAGCTGCTGAGCCCCCGGACGGCAGAGCTCAGCTTGGCGGGGAACAAAGGCGCCAGCGCCATCTCCCCCGCCCATCCCCCAGCCAAAATCCCAAAGGGAACCAGTTCCTGCCGGGGAACTTGCTCGCTCCGCGCAAACACCCAACTCTGTGCTTCTGCGGAGCCAAACCTCCGGCAGCGGAGCCACAGGGCTCCTCCTGGAGTGGATCACCTAAGGAGAAGCGAGCTAAGCCTGCCCCTCCACCCCCCGTGCACCTTGCCTACCCACCCCAGCTAATACGCCAGATCCCCAGCACCACAAGCCTGGCGGTGTGCAAGTAGCCCAGACGGGACACGCCACCCCACAGTGAATCCCGCCCCTAGGAGAGGGGAAGAGAAGGCACACACCAGTCTGACTGTGGCCCCAGCAGTGGGCTGGGGGCAGACATCGGGTCGGACTGCGGCCCCGCCCACTAACTCCAGTTATACACCACAGCACAGGGGAAGTGCACTGCAGGTCCTCACCACGCCAGGGACTCTCCAAAATGACCAAACGGAAGAATTCCCCTCAGAAGAATCTCCAGGAAATAACAACAGCTAATGAACTGATCAAAAAGGATTTAAATAATATAACAGAAAGTGAATTTAGAATAATAGTCATAAAATTAATCGCTGGGCTTGAAAACAGTATACAGGACAGCAGAGAATCTCTTGCCACAAAGATCGAGGGACTAAGGAACAGTCACGAGGAGTTGAAAAACGCTTTAAACGAAATGCAAAACAAAATGGAATCCACGATGGCTCGGCTTGAAGAGGCAGAGGAGAGAATAGGTGAACTAGAAGATAAAGTTATGGAGAAAGAGGAAGCTGAAAGAAAGAGAGATAAAAAAAATCCAGGAGTATGAGGGGAAAATTAGAGAACTAAGTGATACACTAAAAAAAAATAATATACGCATAATTGGTATCCCAGAGGAGGAAGAGAGAGGGAAAGGTGCTGAAGGGGTACTTGAACAAATTATAGCTGAGAACTTCCCTGAACTGGGGAAGGAAAAAGGCATTGAAATCCAAGAGGCACAGAGAACTCCCTTCAGACGTAACTTGAATCGATCTTCTGCACGACATATCATAGTGAAACTGGCAAAATACAAGGATAAAGAGAAAATTCTGAAAGCAGCAAGGGATAAACGTGCCCTCACTTATAAAGGGAGACCTATAAGACTCGTGACTGATCTCTCCTTTGAAACTTGGCAGGCCAGAAAGGCTTGGCACGATATCTACAGTGTGCTAAACAGAAAAAATATGCAGCCGAGAATCCTTTATCCAGCAAGTCTGTCATTTAGAATAGAAGGAGAGATAAAGGTCTTCCCAAACAAACAAAAACTGAAGGAATTTGTCACCAAGAAACCAGCCCTACAAGAGATCCTAAGGGGGATCCTGTGAGACAAAGTACCAGAGACATCACTACAAGCATAAAACATACAGACATCACAATGACTCTAAACCCATATCTTTCTATAATAACACTGAATGTAAATGGATTAAATGCGCCAACTAAAAGACATAGGGTATCAGAATGGATAAAAAAACAAGACCCATCTATTTGCTGTCTACAAGAGACTCATTTTATATCTGAGGACACCTTTAGATTGAGAGTGAGGGGATGGAGAACTATTTATCATGCTCCTGGAAGCCAAAAGAAAGCTGGAGTAGCCATACTTATATCAGACAAACTAGACTTTAAATTAAAGGCTGTAACAAGAGATGAAGAAGGGCATTATATAATAATCACAGGGTCTATCCACCAGGAAGAGCTAACTATTATAAATGTCTATGCGCCAAATACCCGAGCCCCCAGATATATAAAACAATTACTCATAAACATAAGCAACCTTATTGATAAGAATGTGGTCATTGCAGGGGACTTTAACACCCCACTTACAGAAATGGATAGATCATCTAGACACACAGTCAATAAAGAAACAAGGGCCCTGAATGATATATTGGATCAGATGGACTTGACAGATATATTTAGAACTCTGCATCCCAAAGCAACAGAATATACTTTCTTCTCGAGTGCACATGGAACATTCTCCAAGATAGATCATATACTGGGTCACAAAACAGCCCTTCATAAGTTTACAAGAATTGAAATTATACCATGCATACTTTCAGACCACAATGCTATGAAGCTTGAAATCAACCACAGGAAAAAGTCTGGAAAACCTCCAAAAGCATGGAGGTTAAAGAACACCCTACTAACGAATGAGTGGGTCAACCAGGCAATTAGAGAAGAAATTAAAATATACATGGAAACAAACGAAAATGAAAATACAACAATCCAAACGCTTTGGGATGCAGCGAAGGCAGTCCTGAGAGGAAAATACATTGCAATCCAGGCCTATCTCAAGAAACAAGAAAAATCCCAAATACAAAATCTAACAGCACACCTAAAGGAAATAGAAGCAGAACAGCAAAGGCAGCCTAAACCCAGCAGAAGAAGAGAAATAATAAAGATCAGAGCAGAAATAAACAATATAGAATCTAAAAAAACTGTAGAGCAGATCAACGAAACCAAGAGTTGGTTTTTTGAAAAAATAAACAAAATTGACAAACCTCTAGCCAGGCTTCTCAAAAAGAAAAGGGAGATGACCCAAATAGATAAAATCATGAATGAAAATGGAATGATTACAACCAATCCCTCAGAGATACAAACAATTATCAGGGAATACTATGAAAAATTATATGCCAGCAAATTGGACAACCTGGAAGAAATGGACAAATTTCTAAACACCCACACTCTTCCAAAACTCAATCAGGAGGAAATAGAAAGCTTGAACAGACCCATAACCAGCGAAGAAATTGAATCGGTTATCAAAAATCTCCCAACAAATAAGAGTCCAGGACCAGATGGCTTCCCAGGGGAGTTCTACCAGACATTTAAAGCAGAGATAATACCTATCCTTCTCAAGCTATTCCAAGAAATAGAAAGGGAAGGAAAACTTCCAGACTCATTCTATGAAGCCAGTATTACTTTGATTCCTAAACCAGACAGAGACCCAGTAAAAAAAGAGAACTACAGGCCAATATCCCTGATGAATATGAATGCAAAAATTCTTAATAAGATACTAGCAAATCGAATTCAACAGCATATAAAAAGAATTATTCACCATGATCAAGTGGGATTCATTCCTGGGATGCAGGGCTGGTTCAACATTCGCAAATCGATCAACGTGATACATCACATTAACAAAAAAAAGAGAAGAACCATATGATCCTGTCAATCGATGCAGAAAAGGCCTTTGACAAAATCCAGCACCCTTTCTTAATAAAAACCCTTGAGAAAGTCGGGATAGAAGGAACATACTTAAAGATCATAAAGGCCATTTATGAAAAGCCCACAGCTAACATCATCCTCAACGGGGAAAAACTGAGAGCTTTTTCCCTGAGATCAGGAACACGACAGGGATGCCCACTGTCACCGCTGTTGTTTAATATAGTGCTGGAAGTTCTAGCATCAGCAATCAGACAACAAAAGGAAATCAAAGGCATCAAAATTGGCAAAGACGAAGTCAAGCTTTCGCTTTTTGCAGATGACATGATATTATACATGGAAAATCCGATAGACTCCACCAAAAGTCTGCTAGAACTGATACATGAATTCAGCAAAGTTGCAGGATACAAAATCAATGTGCAGAAATCAGTTGCATTCTTATACACTAACAATGAAGCAACAGAAAGACAAATGAAGAAACTGATCCCATTCACAATTGCACCAAGAAGCATAAAATACCTAGGAATAAATCTAACCAAAGATGTAAAAGATCTGTATGCTGAAAACTATAGAAAGCTTATGCAGGTAATTGAAGAAGATATAAAGAAATGGAAAGACATTCCCTGCTCATGGATTGGAAGAATAAATATTGTCAAAATGTCAATACTACCCAAAGCTATCTACACATTCAATGCAATCCCAATCAAAATTGCACCAGCATTCTTCTCGAAACTAGAACAAGCAATCCTAAAATTCATATGGAACCACAAAAGGCCCCGAATAGCCAAAGTAATTTTGAAGAAGAAGACCAAAGCAGGAGGCATCACAATCCCAGACTTTAGCCTCTACTACAAAGCTGTCATCATCAAGTCAGCATGGTATTGGCATAAAAACAGACACATAGACCAATGGAATAGAATAGAAACCCCAGAACTAGACCCACAAACGTATGGCCAACTCATCTTTGACAAAGCAGGAAAGAGCATCCAATGGAAAAAAGACAGTCTCTTTAACAAATGGTGCTGGGAGAACTGGACAGCAACATGCAGAAGGTTGAAACTAGACCACTTTCTCACACCATTCACAAAAATAAACTCAAAATGGATAAAGGACCTGAATGTGAGACAGGAAACCATCAAAACCTTAGAGGAGAAAGCAGGAAAAGACCTCTCTGACCTCAGCCGTAGCAATCTCTTACTCGGCACATCCCCAAAGGCAAGGGAATTAAAAGCAAAAGTGAATTACTGGGACCTTATGAAGATAAAAAGCTTCTGCACAGCAAAGGAAACAACCAACAAAACTAAAAGGCAACCAACGGAATGGGAAAAGATATTTGCAAATGACACATCGGACAAAGGGCTAGTATCCAAAATCTATAAAGAGCTCATCAAACTCCACACCCGAAAAACAAATAACCCAGTGAAGAAATGGGCAGAAAACATGAATAGACACTTCTCTAAAGAAGACATCCGGATGGCCAACAGGCACATGAAAAGATGTTCAACGTCGCTCCTTATCAGGGAAATACAAATCAAAACCACACTCAGATATCACCTCACGCCAGTCAGAGTGGCCAAAATGAAGAAATCAGGAGACTATAGATGCTGGAGAGGATGTGGAGAAACGGGAACCCTCTTGCACTGTTGGTGGGAATGCAAATTGGTGCAGCGGCTCTGGAAAGCAGTGTGGAGGTTCCTCAGAAAATTAAAAATAGACCTACCCTATGACCCAGCAATAGCACTGCTAGGAATTTATCCAAGGGATACAGGAGTACTGATGCATAGGGGCACCTGTACCCCAATGTTTATAGCGGCACTCTCAACAATAGCCAAATGATGGAAAGAGCCTAAATGTCCATCAACTGACGAATGGATAAAGAAATTGTGGTTTATATACACAATGGAGTACTACGTGGCAATGAGAAAAAATGAAATATGGCCTTTTGTAGCAACATGGATGGAACTGGAGAGTGTGATGCTAAGTGAAATAAGCCATACAGAGAAAGACAGATACCATATGGTTTCACTCTTATGTGGATCCTGAGAAACATAACAGAAACCCATGGGGGAGGGGAAGGAAAAAAAAAAAAAAAGAGGTTAGAGTGGGAGAGAGCCAAAGCATAAGAGACTGTTAAAAACAGAACAAACTGAGGGTTGATGGGGGGTGGGAGGGAGGGGAGGGGGGGTGATGGGTATTGAGGAGGGCACCTTTTGGGATGAGCACTGGGTGTTGTATGGAAACCAATTTGACAGTAAATTTCATATATTAAAAAATAAAAAATAAAAAATAAAAAATAAAAAAAAATAATAAAATAAAATAAAATATATTATGCAGGAAAACTGTATTTTAAAACTGGCCTGACCTCGAAAAGACCAAAGGCATCCTTAAAACTTAAAGAGACCCACCTTAGAGAACAAGGACTACACAAAATAACACCAATTACTCCTTTAAAAATCTCTCAGGAGAGAAGGCAAATTGAGATAAAAAAAAAAAAAGCAGAAGACGAAAACTTGGAGGAGCTTCTTGAAGAATTTTCTTTTCATAGATGTGCTGAGAAACTGCATAATCAGTCACTAAGTGATTTGAAGGTATTATCAATGAGACAATTTGTGAGTAAACAGTGAGCTGCCAGTCATAGGTCAGAGACTAATGATATAGAATTTTCCATATGATTTTTTCCATTTTCAGTCTGGATGACTAATCTCAAACAATCGCCATATAAAAGAGCAATCTGAAAAAATGGGATTGGGTATCCCACCCCACCCCACTCTTGCCCAGAGGTGCTGAGAAATAGAAAAGCATTCTGGAAATACTTGAATGAGAAAGGAAAATGCCTCAGAATAGGTCACATACATTTCTTTGGAACCCACCATAGGAATTTCCATAGTACAGTTTGTTATTTGTGTAAATAACAAGTATTCTAGACTGTAATATCAAGGACGTAGGTGTAGTATGTATCCCTATGGCACTCAAGGCCCTCGGGTACGGTTATAAAGATGATCAGGAAGGTTTCCTCAAATGGGAAAAGCAGAGTATAAAATGCTGTAGCGATAGCCTAATTGTGTTTTTTTTTTTTTAATCTGGACATTGAAAAAGTCTGGAACAATACACACAAAAATATTGAGAATTGTTGTCTAAGTACTGGGATTGTGGATGTTTTTATTTTTTGTCTTTTACATATATGATTTTTCTACAAAATGAAAGACACGTTATATATTACATTTAAATTACGTTGAAAATTTGTCAATTCCTGGAGAAAAAGGAAGAAAGGAAGTATTTTCTTTGCCTCCACGTCAGCATTTCTCAACTACCAGTTTCTCGGCTCTCAGTGTAGGGCTTTCTCCTGGTCTTCATTCCTTCAGATCCAGACCATTGGGATATGCTCACCTGCAGAGGCTACTGTGCTAATAAGAGGAAAAGCCAAAGCAGAGCCTTCTCTCCTCATGTCCAGATACCCTTCTCCCTTCCTTTAGGGCTTTCTAAAGCCCAGGACAAAGAAGGCTAGTGAGAAAGGTACAGACTGACTCAAAGTAGAGGAGGGGCTCCCATCACAGAGTAAGAGTGCCCGTCCACCTTCTAAGTTCCTGTGTAGCCTGCACACCCTTTTCACACCAGCTCCCCCATTTCTCCACAACACTTTACCCCATTCAAGAGTCTACCTACCTATTTTTTCTTAAAAGACTTTAGATAGAGATAGGAAAACCCACAGTCAAGTCCCCTCATTTTACAGATGGAGAAATTCTCAGAGAGGGGAGGTATCTTCTCCAGGGTCACACAGCAGAAAATGTTAGATCTGCCTGAAGAGTCATGTGGTAGGCGAAGAGTTAGAAAACTGGGCTCTGGAGTGTAATAGCCATGGGTTCAGATAATCCCAGCTTTTCACTCCCTGAGCCTTTGTTTGCTCAGTAGTCAACGGAGCAACCTCACAAGGTTGAGCTGAGGACAAATGTGATAATACAGGTCAGACTTTAGAGGAAAGTGCCTGGCACATAGTATGCACGAAATAAATGGCCGTTGCTTTATTATGACTTAACACCATTGTGATAAAATTTGGCTGCTTTTTAAACTATATCAGCTTCCTTCTAGACTCCTGTTTTAACTAGCTCTTTTCTAAGGTGAGCTCACATCTTTGCAGTTTCCTGGTTACTCCAGCAAAATGAAATATCACTCATTAACCTTAAGTACCTTGTGTAAGACCTGTCACTTCGCAGCTGACATATTGACAGTTGCTCTCATTTCAGTTGTGATGCACCCACTGCAGTTCTCCTTTGTCAAGGCATTTCATTTGTAGTCACTTCAGTACATTCTGACACTCTGTGATTTTTAAAGTCAAATAAATAATTGCTCAATTTCCTCCCGAGCTTTGATGAAATGTCAAAATCATTACAGAAATTGATGAGAATTGTGTGAAGGACTTGTCAGTAGCCTATTGGATCACTACTGTGCTCATCCCTAGTCAAACTCCAGGGTGATTTAAGGAGCAGATTTTGACCTAAATTCAGATTCTAATCATAATAATTAGGATACAGTGTTTTCTAATGACTGTTTACTTTTGTTTGGGATTAATTTGGATGGCACAATCAGTACTAAATTAGGACCAGGCAAATGTGTAGGGAAAAAATTTCCAGATAATTTAAAAATGCATTCTTGGGACACCTAGGAGGCTCAGTCCCTTAAGTGTCTGACTCTTGATTTTGGCTCAGGATATGATCTCACAGTTCATGAGTTTGAGCCCCAAATCAGGCTCTGTGCTGACAGGCAGAACCTGCTTGGGATTCTCTCTCCCCCCTCTCTCTCGGCCCCTACCCAGCTTGCTCTTTCTTTCAAAATAATTAAATAAGCTTAATAAAAAGATTTTTTTTAATTTTTTAGGTCTTTATTTTATTCTGAGAGAGAGACAGAATGCGAGCAGGGGGAGGGGCAGAGAGGGAGGGAGACACAGAATCTGAAGCAGGCTCCAGGCTCCGAGGTGTCAGCATAGAGCCCGACGCGGGGCTCGAACTCACAGACTGTGAGTGAGATCATGACCTGAACTGAAGTCGGTTGCTTAACTGACAGAGTCACCCAGGTGCCCCAATAAAAAAATTTCTTAAGAAAATAAATAAAAATGCATTCTTGTCCGATAACTTTAAAATTTTTTTTTAAATGTATGTTTATTTTTGAGAGAGAGAGAGAGAGAGAGAGGGAGAAAGAGAGCAAGTGGGGGTTAGGGGGAGACACAGAATCCAAAGCAGCCTCCAGGCTCCCAGCTGTCAGCACAGAGCCCAACGTGGGGCTTGAACTCACAAACCACAAGATCATGACCTGAGCCAAAGTCGGATGCTTAACCAACTGAGCCACCCAGGCGGGCACCCCTAACTTCTTCTTTTAAAAAAATTTTTTTTAACTTCTTCTTTTAAAAAAATGTTTTTAATGTTTATTTTTCAGAGAGATAGAGCACGAGCAGGGGAGAGCAGAGAGAGAGGGAGACACAGAATCTGAAGCAGGCTCCAGGCTGTGAGCTGTCAGCATAGAGTCTGACACAGGGCTTGAACTCACAAACCATGAGATCATGACCTAAGCTGAAGTCAGATGCTTAATTGACTAAGCTGCCCAGGAGCCCCCAATAATTTCTTCTTTAAAAAATTTTGTGTAGGGTGGTGGAAAAAGATCACATTTTGGACTGAAATCAGTCACCCTCTCTCACCCTTACTTGCTTACCTTCTGATTGGAATTGAAGCTCACACTGTACAAACAGTGGGCAGCAGAAGAAAAAAACAGCCCAGTAGAGGCCTTGGAAAATCCACAATCTCAAAAATTAAGAATTGGCTGCGTTGAAATGGAGAAGCCCCAAACCATGCATCACTCTGTTCATGTGCCATGCACTAACTACCCTTGCTGTTATAATGAAAGAAAATAAAGCTCAAAGGCACTGGTGCAGCCAGCTGTAGAGAATCAGTGTCACTCCCAGAGGATTTACATGGTTTACAAAGTCAAGTTCCTTCCATAACGAGAGCTTCGTGAGCTACCTAGAATAAAGTACCTCTTTGGTAGTAGCCAGGTACAAAAGGTCTAGTCCTACAGTGAAAAGAGCCACAGACTACAAATCTGCAGACCTGTGTGACAGTTCCAGGAACTCTAACTGTGTGGCCTTGGGAAAGTCACTGTGACTTCCGAAATCTCAGTCTTCTGACATATAAAAATGGAGGTACACCATAGGTTATAATGTATGTGAAAATGCTTTGGCAACTGGGAAGCACTATTTATGTGTATGTGATAACTGTAAAAACAAATGCTCTAAACATTTGTTATATAGACAGCACTATAAAGACATAAAGAAAAACATTGAAGTTGATCTCTATCCTCAAGGTGCTTACAATCATGTCAGACAGATAAAACTGCTAATGTCGATAAAAAAACTAAACTTCAACACTAGAGTTTCCAAAATGGTTGTAAGAATCCTATTTGTCCCTCACGATGGCCTGATGAGGCAGGTAGAATTATTAGTACTATGCTCATCTAACAGATGGGAATCAGAATAACTGAGTTATTTGCCCAATGGGGGCAGATGGACACAAACCAAAATCTGTGTCTTCTAACACTTAATAAAGGACACTTTCTTTATCATACTATTTGGTCTACTCACTCAGCTATGTTCAATGGTATGGGCTCAGAAGTTCTGTAGAAGTTCAGAGAAGGGATGAATGGTCGATGAAAAGGAATGAGAAGGGTCAGGGGCACCTGGGTGGCTCAGTCAGTGAAGCGTCCGACTTGGGCTCAGGTCACGATCTCATGGTTCGTGGGTTCGAGCCCTGCGTTGGGCTCTGTGCTGACAGCTCAGAGCCTGGAGCCTGCTTCGGATTCTGGGTCTCCCTCTCTCTCTCTCTCTCTCTGCCCCTCCTCTGCGCTCTCTCTCTCTCTCTCTCTCTCTCTCAAAAATAATAAACATTAAAAAAATTAAAAATAGAAGAATGAGAAAGGTCAGAGAAATCTTTATGGAGGCACACTCTCCAGAAAGCTAGGTAGGATTCCAGAAGGCTGAGAAACAATGAGAGAACATTCATATTAAAATTCCCTGGGGAGGTGTGGGGCGGGGGCTTTTGGAGCTACACACAGAAGGCCCTTCAGAATTTGCTCTGGCCCCATTCCCACTCTGGGAATCACTGCAGTGTGAACCACCCTTACTGAGGGAAGTGTTGTACCTCAGGTCTGTTGAAGCAGGAAAAGGCAAGCCACCTAATTACAGTTCCGCTCCTTTGTGTGTCTATCTCCCTCACACATTCACCCTTCCCCACGAAATAGGTGTGACTGTCTTTACTTGTAAACCTGAACTTGTACGGTCCACAACAGTAGAAACAGCTTTATTTTATTGAAAAAATGTTACTATAAAGGCGGATAAGCATTAGTGACAAATCTTTCTGAGAAATTATGTATGCAACGTTAAGTTAATGAAACCAAATGACCTCATTTGATCCCATAGCCTTCAACTCTGAAATCCCAGAATATCTCTTTACAAATCGATGATAAACTGACTAGAAAGGGAAATAGTAACAACACTATAAAAATTCAAATATTCCTTCAGTTCCCCCAACTAAATTTTTATACACAGAGCAATTCTATTTCAACTGGAGAACAAAAGGCTATTGCTTTGTTTCTAGGGGGCTGTGCTTGAGACAGTAGGCCAAATGCACATCCGTGCCTTGAACACCACGGGAAAATTCCCATGAACACCCCATTGCTAGTGCTAGCCTGACCATATCTTCCTATCCACCACAAAGTCAGCCTAACGAAGTTTGCAGCAGCTTAAAGAATACTGCTATCGGGCCTGGATTACGGAGTTCTCTAGAACTCCTGGACCACCTTGAGGTGCTTCAAGGGTGCAAATATATTGGATTGAATTTAATTTTAGAAAAACACTCTAAACTCTTTGTTAAAACTATAGTAAACATAATATGCTCACACAAATGCACCATGTGTGAGCACAATGAAAACCATAGGTGTATTTCTTTATGTAGTGCAGAACAGATTTGGGGCAGATCTCAAAATATAGTTCTTCCCGTCAGATCCAATATGGATTTGAACTTCTTGGACATACGTCACTGACTGGAGGAATTCTAGGTTTTCACTCACGCTTTTGATTTAGGCCCGTACTGGTCCACTCCTATAAAATTGTGCACGAGAAGAGGGTCACGGAATACAAATATTGGGCCCAGTGAAATGCAAGATAAGGCACAGTCATCACATGATCACCACTTCTGCCTAATTTCTGCATGATAGTCAGTTGTAGGATTACAAAGGTACATATAATATGTGGCATTATGAGGATATTATCACACTCTCAAGTATTTCAGCAGGCTTTCTGTAGGGGCTTCTTGTCAGACCCCATTAACGATGCGGCATGGGAGTTAACAGAGTTTGTTAGTGATTCAGATTTAAAATAAAGATGTTCTCTCCTAATCCTCTTTTGTGTTTCAGGATCAGTCAAGTTTAAGTGTCCTGAGATTGTTGGCATGCTATTTAACACCTGTTACCATTTGCAACTACTACACTTCCTATGATTCATCTGGATTTTCGTGTGGGCATTCAACACAAAATCCATTAATAAAAGTAGACAATAAGACTTTTATATGAATGCCGCGGTCATCCAGATGCCTAGCTACCTAATTTCTATGTCCATCAAAACAACTTTCATCATTCTCAGTGAGGGATGTAATAAATGTTAGGACATTGAATTTATAAAAATATACATAATGCATTTATAACAGGTTTTTGTCTGTTTTTCACATCATGAATGAAATTTTAAGAACATAGGGTTCTGCTACTTGAAGGAAAAAGGAAGGAAGGAAAAGAGGAAAAGAAGAAGAGGAAAGGAGGAGAGAAAGAAGAGGAAGAAGGGAGATTTGGACATCACTGGCCAAGTTATAACACTGGCCTGGGAAACTAGAGCCATGAAGTCTAGTTGATTCTTTCTCGGACATGCTGTGTTCCCTTGAACATTTAAGTCCTTCCCCCTCAAGGCCTTGAGTCTCCAATCTGTGAAATGCATGCATTTCTCTTAACTGAGCACTTCTCTTAACTCGGAGCTGTGCCTGGTGTGGGGGTACAATGGTAGAACAGGCATGGCCCCTGCCCTCGTGAGGCTTATCATCAGAGGGAAGAGAGAGAATAAACAGGTTGATTGAGCACAGCAGCAGTAATTCTCTCTGCCATCAGGGAGATGCCATCAGGCTATCACGAGGGTCAAGTCAGAAGATTCATGCAGACGTGATTCGGAAATTCAAAGCATTGGCCAACTGCAGGCTGTCTCAGGTTGAAGTTTGGTTGTTTTGTTGACATTAGCAGTTTTGTCTCCCCGATACAAGCTCCTTGAAGATAGAGATCAACTTCAATGCTTTTTCTTTAGCTCTTTGTAGAGATGGTGCATAATAAATATTTAGGGCATTTATTGTTTTACTATAAATTTGCCCCCTCCCGCACTGCTATATTCCACATTTGGTCTCCCTTCATTTCCCGGGAAACACCAGGCTTTTGTGCCTCTGAGTTTCTGGCCACGGTGCTGCCAAAGCCTGGACTTCTGTTTCCCCACCCTCTCCAGCCGTCACAGGTCTTCTCCCTCCTCACCCTGTGGATTTCAGAGAATGGGAATCTCTCCCCATGTCATGAAATCGTAGGCTTAACACCCTGAGCCACCCAGGCACCCGCCCCCCCAAGGTGATTCTTTTAAATGCAAATCAGGTCAAGAAACACCTCTACTCAAAACCATGCAAAAGCTCCCCATATCATTCCCAATAAAAGCCAAGGGACTCACATAACGCTCTGTCATCTGGCCCTATTACTACTCTGCTTCCATTTCCATTTACTCTCCCCTTTATTCACCCCATTTCATCCTCACTCATCTTGTCATTCCTTTGCTTTATCAGGCATTTCTCTACTTCCCCCACCTCTCCCCACACCCCACTTGTAGCAGTTACCCCAGATATGGAGATGGCATACTCTCCCTACTTTAAATCTCAGCTCACAGGTCACCTTTTCATTACAACTTTCCACCCCACCCCACCCCCGTTCCCTTACCCTTGCCTTTCTTTTGCTTTGTTTGAAGCACATATCACCTTCTGACATATTCTATATTATTGACTTGTTATGTTTATTGCCTATTGTCTGTCTCTGCTCTCTTGGCTGTAAGTTACATGAAGGCAGAAGCTTTTTTTCTTTTGGCTTACTCCTACACCCCCAGCCTCTATGTGGGACCTACCTGGAGAGTAGGGATCGGTATACACTTTTCTCAGATGCCTAAGTGGGTGAATAAATAAATACTACAAATTTCTTATACGAGGAAGCTACACACATCAGGGAAGCAGCCATTGCACAAAATATTTGGGGGTGGGGAGAAAAATGAAAAAACACATTTTGGGGGAGATCTTAATTAGGATTGTCTTCAGATACTAGGGACATGGTCTGACGGTCTTTGTCCTTAAGGATGAATTTACCTTTTGGAGACTACCAGAAGTCTCTCAGAGCCAAGGATAGTCAAAACAGAAGGTGAACAAATTGGACATTATCATTTTACATTGAAAAATAAATGTTGATATTACGAGATCATGTTTAATTCTTTGGCTCATAGGCCTGTTATAAAGCCGTTCTCGGGAAGGAGTTCCAAAAACATTTCATCTGCCTGCTGCAAAGTTTAAACTGGTATGTGGTTTTCTAATGGAACATTTTTGAAGTTAAGGGTTCGGATTTTTTTGAAGCACTGCATTCATCCTTTGCAACATTGCCAAGATAATGACATCCACTGAATTTAGATAGTCTAGCCAAATTCAGCTCTTGATTCCTATCAGATGTCAGTATAGAGAGTTTTCTCCCTTCAGAAAGTGTGGGCTGTTAAGTCTGGTGGAGCTGGAAAAGACACCTGGGTCTGAAGGGTCTTGATTCCATTGCTACTGGTGGTTAGTGCCATCATTGCTGTAGTTTAGTAAGGGGAGAAGAAAGTTTAGTTAGGGTTGACATTAAAGGAAATTGTTGAGTTGTTTTTCTTTTGGCTTCTAGTATTCTTAATAGTGTATTTTTATTATTAGTTGTTTGTATTATAATCCCATAGTATACTTGAACTACTTTCTAAGTATGCTTTAGTAGGTTTTCTTTTATGCTTATAATCACCCTACCTCTTCTCTGGGTGATGAGTGTCCATACAGGTCCTAGTACTTTTTAATTGGTCGCTGATATCAAATGAGTAATAAGCTATGATTTAACATCATGGTTGCTTTTTAAGCAATCCTTCCTAATACTGGGTCTTCATTTAGTTAATGGCTGATTTCGCTCTCTATTGCTCTGACCCCACAGGTTTTTCTTTGGTCTCCTAGCATCAGACTATATAGACACGACTGTTTGTCCTTATACTTTTAACTGTCAGCATACAAAGAAACCCGTGAGCGGGTGATCAGGCCTTCCTATAGTTGTTTCTGATTCTTTGTCCTGATACTATAGACCCAAGACATCACATAGGTTTCATCTCAAGTTCTAAGGCAAACAATTTACATCTGTGGAGCACTGTGTTGAGGAGTGTGTAGCCAGTCTAGCTGGATGGGAAAGCATGTCATAATTGATTAGTGATGTCTGCCATCGGCTTATGATAGGAGAGCTTCTCTGTCCCACCATGTTGCAGCTCCCTTATTCTCCTATATAAGGTCAATCATCCCCCCCAAAATAGCCTGATTTTTTGTCCCACTGGTTGCCTAGTGGGCCCCAAATTCCCAGGTGTCAACCTCCAGCCACTGAAGGCACAAGTTGCATGAGCAGAGTGGTAACAGTCTTATTTTTTAATGTTTATTTATTTATTTTGAGTGAGCACGAGCAGGGGAGGGGCAGAGAGAGAGACGGAGACACAGAATCCCAAGCAGGCTCACGGGGGCTCAGTCCCATGAACCACAAGATCATGACCTGAGCCGAAACCAAGAGCTGGATACTTAACTGAATGAGCTGCCCAGGCGCCCCAGAGTGGTAATGGTCTTGATCTCCCTCCTATCATACTGCTAGGTTTCCCTCAACCTACACCTGTGATCTCATGGGGATGTTTCTGTGACCAGGTGAATAAAGGGAAAATTTAAGCCCAAGATGCACATGCTGGCCCCAAAGTGGTCTCTTACAGTATAACAACTTCTCTTAGACCTGCCCCCCTTCTTCCTGAGACCTCTCTGTTATTATTTACATCTGGTATTAGTTGCCTCTGCCACTGGATTTTAGCCTCCCACTGGATTGCTATTCTCAAGACCTGGTTTTTGTTGTTGTTGTTGTTGTTTTTTTTTCATTTTTCTTCTGTCTCTGATCCCAACTCTCACCCCTTCCTGGCTTGATTCTTTGTAGATCATTGAAACTTGATTGGAATCCTCTTACCCCTGATCCTGCTGTAACCAACAGTGCACTCTAAAATTGAACCACAAGGTTGGAAAGGCTCCTTGCTATACTCTCCTGGTTCCTGAAAACTATATCACAACTCATTTGATAAACTGTTTAATGATATCATGGATTATCTTTCATTTTCTGCTAACCACTCATCATTTAGGAAGAGAACTCAGGTTCCCGGACACTGAATACTTATTCCACATCTATTATCAGTGAGCAATTTACTCTCAAGATGATTTGTTAAGGTCCCAGACTAACTATGGAACCAAGCCTGCAAAGAATTTCTATGTTAAGAAGTCTAAAAGTGTTCTTGTTCTCTTTCCAAATATAGAGATAAACATTCTTGATAATATGAGCATACATTCTAATTAATTAGTCAAAAGTTGTATAGAAATAGCAATACTTTGTATTCCAGAAAAAGTACTGGTGGTAGTTAATAAATAATAATTATATCCTCATTTTCAGTAATCTGAAAAATAGTGTGAATAGAACAGATGAGTGGTTTCCCACAGCTGAATAAAAATCAAAATAATTAGCATAGTATCATAAAAGTTCACTTTAGAGACAAGCTATTTTTAGGACTCTATCCTTGCAAATATCCTAAGATACCCTACACAAAATAAATAAAAGAAGAAAGAAGGAAAACTGCCATGAACAGCTCCAGTGACTTATTCTGAATAAGAATGAAAGATGCTTGGACTTGGAAAAACAAAGTGAGAAACAGACCAAAATGTCGTCCACATAAAACACACCAGCAAAGGGCGCCTGTGTGGCTCAGTCAGTTAAGCGTCCAACTCTTGGTTTTGGCTCAGGTCATGATCTCACACAGTTCGTGAGTTCGAGCCCCACATCGAGCTCCGTGCTGTCATTGCGGACCCTGCTTGGAACTTTCTCTCTCTCCCTTTCTCTCTGGCCCTCCTCCACTTGTTCATATTCTCTCTCTCTCTCTCTCTCTCTCTCTCTCTCAAAATAAATAAAAACTTTAAAAACAAAACACCAGCAAAGTGGACAAACTACAGACCCATGTCCTGAAGAGCAGGAATCCACTACCTGGTGCTGAAAACATAGTCAGGAAGTCCTGGCTAATTGAAAAAGGTACAAGAATTGCTCACAACAATTTGAAAATAACTGAGTAAAATCTGTTGTCACAGAAAGGACAAAGTTCATTAATTTCCCATCTCCTGAAGGTAGAAGTTAATTGACTGTAAACAGGCCATTCAAGCTTAGAGATTTATTATTTACCTACTTCTTCTAAATAGTTTAGCATCTTTAAACAGAGTAACAAGGCAAAAAATTCAAGACTAAATTAAGTCATATAAATAGTGTCCTCCTGGATATTGGTTCAAATACACTTGATTCCCAAAATATGGGTACTACCCTGAATCTATTGATGAAGTAACATTTTTTTAAATACCATCACCAACCAACAAGAGAGCAGAATGTCCAAGGTCAGAATAGCAGCTCTAATGCTGAAATTTATTTTGGACACATTGCACATTACAGGTTTCCTTTGTGAAATATGGCCATAGTAGAAAGCCTCCAAAAGCACAGGTTGTAATTGTGTTGCCATGGGAAGTTCTGGATTCTACAGCCATAGTTGGATGATTGAGAAATGCATTTCCAGCTGTTTGCTGACCATATCCACCGTGTGCCCCATATGTATCTTCGATTCAGTATGCCCAGATTAGACTCATTGCTTCTTCCTTACCTTGCCAAAAACAAAAAAAGCAAAACAAACAAAAACTTAAAGCAAACTACTCTACTCCTCCTCATTTTTTGGATACCTAGAAGGTATCCAAATAATCCATGATATCCAGGGATGCAGAACTATATCCCAGGTAAAATGCATGGGCTTGGGGCCACCAGTGACCTAGCAGGTCAAACTGAAGTAATTAGAGTTAATTAGCATGTTAAGCTGTGACTTAGGTAGAATCATCCATAGTAGCGCCCAGTTCTCTAACTTTTGACGAAGATCCCTAATCTGTAACCATACTGTGGTCACAAGTCTTTGACCCTCTAACAATGTTATGGCCACAAATCTTTGAGCAAACAAGTAGAGCCCATCAAAGATGGTGACTCAGCTCTCCTAGTTGGATAAGTGATTTTGCAAACTCAGGAGAGTTGCCAGATCGAATACAGGGTGCCCAGTTGAATTTCAGTTTCTAAAATGTTATTCGTTGTTCATCTGAAATTCAAACTTAACTAGGTATCTTATGTTTTATCAGCTAAATCTGGCGACCCAGGTAGTAAAATCTAGCAGTAAGTATATGTAAGTATTGAAGCAAATCAAACGCTCAGTAAATAACTTATTTTAGGAATACATTTTGTTATGATAATCTGTGTATGTGTTTGTAATTTAAGGTACTGTATTTGAAACGTTTGATAGAAATGGACCTGTTAAAGATTCTAAAATGATAGCTTTAATTTGAAATGTTTAATTATCATTAAACTATTGAAAGGGTAAGATTTTGTTACGTATGTATACAAAACTCGAGAAAGCTTAGCAGAATGTGACTTATTACCATTATAATTGTGACTAATTAAATTTGTAAGCATTATTATAGGACTTAGAAACATTTTGCTTATGAGGTATGTAAGATTACCCTGTCAAGCATTGGGAATGTTTATGGGAATCGAATTTATTCAATTTCTAAATGTATTTAGGGTAGACATTTAAGGGAAAATCTATTGAGAGTTACTCAGAGAACAAGTGAAGTGATTTTTTACATTTTTGTACAGAAATACTAGATTTATGTCTAGAATGTTGAACTTAAAGGCTTAAAGACAAATTTGATTTTCAGTTTAGAGCTCTGATTAGTGAACATTAATGTGATCACAACTGAATGCAGCTTCACCCTCACCACACCCCAGTCACACTAGACTTTTTCCAGGCCTCTCTAGGCTGCTTCCCACCACAGGTGTTTGCCCCAAGTTGTTCCTTCTTCCTTGAGGCCATCTATACTCCCACCCCACTGGCCCCTGATTAACTCCTCTCCCTTCAGGTCTCAGCCATAACTTCAGAACTCCCTAAGTAGGTCAAATCTCAGTACATGCTTGGCAGTATAGGGACTAAGAGGCTATTAGTGGTTATGGTTATTATTGCTGGATTTTTTACCTCTTCCTTTTCTTTCTTGGCACTTGTCTTAGTTCTAATTAGGGTCACTTTGTTTATAAGCTCCGCAAGGGCAAAGACTACATTTGTCTTTATTCATCATTTTATTCTAGGTGGATGGTGGCATCTGTAACATACCAGCCACTCAATAAACACGTGTGGAAACAAGAGGCAGAGGTCAGCAAAGACAGATCCTGTTCTTCTTCAGGAGGTGAACTTTGGGGCTGAAAACCTGCATAAGCACCTACGCTCACAGATCTCCCTTCCCTCCTTGCAAATCCAGGCTCTCTCCCCTCTGTTGTAGACACAAGGGAAGTTTATATTTATACTTTTGAGGAAGTCAACTTAGGGACACCAGGCTGAAAACAAAGGACGTACATGAAAGTCTAAATGCCGAATGGCAAGGAGCCTCAGTAGTCCCCTTTCCCTGCTTGGCTCCCAAAATGCTGTTAGCCAAGTTCCTATCACCCAGGAAGAATGGAGCATTTCTCTCCAGAGTAAGAGAGAGAGATACTGACAGCTAGTCCCTTATTAATTGCCCTCCAAGGCTACCAATCAAAAACACTACTCATAAACAGAAGCTTATCGGTTTGTTTGTGCATGGCCATTAAATACAATGGAGAGCAAATCTAAAGAAAGCCTCCAACATGAAAGAAAAAACCAAAATGAAACAACTCAGTGGAACTAGACAATCCATAAAGTAGAAAAACTTCAAAATATTTATAATTAGTTGTTTTAAGATTAGAAATGTCAAACCTATGAAAATATTAAATCGAGGATATTTTTCAAAAGAAAAACAATCATATTTAGAATAAGAAAGAGCTCTTGAAAATTTAAAGCATACTGGCCAAATTTTAAAATCCATTAGAGGTGGTAGGGGATAAAGTTGAGGCTATTTCCCAAAAGTAGAGCTAAAGACAAAGAGAATAAAGTGATTAAATGTAAGAAAATCAAAGACTCAATTGAGGAGAACCCATGCCCAAATAGGAGAGGTTTCAGAAATAGAGAACAAGGAAAGCAAAGGGGTAGAAAATCAAAGAAATAAAACAAGAAAACTTCCTGAAACAGAAGGGTATGTTTGCATATTAAGAGGCCACACTCGTGCTCAGCACAAAGCATCATTACCAAGTGTTAAAGCAGAATAAAAGACTTTTCAGAGATTCAGGGTATTGCAAACACCTATTGCCCAGGAATCCTCCCAGGTTGGAGAACCTCAGTCTCTTCCCTCCTGTGTTTCTCGTTTACTCTCCCACTACTGCCACACTCACAACACTTTGGACGCCACATGTGTGCGTTTTCCCCACACCACCAAGCAATTCTCCTACGTGGGCGGGGTGTCCTACAATTCAACCCAATTCTGATACTATCCACCCGAGATTGCGTCAGACCCTGCAGGTTAGTGGCTCAGTCCCCCGACACTGCCCTCCATCCCCTACTTCAGATGCCAGTTTCCAAGTCCAGGTTGTCATCTGTGCCTCTGGCTGCCTAGCTATAGATCAGAGGTCCCAACGACCAGGGGTTGAATTAACTTGTTACAGGGGCTCACAGAACTCAGAGAAACATTTTACTTACTAGATTACTGCTTTATTACAAAGGATATTAGAAGATATGAATCAACAGCCAAATGAAGACATACATTGGGCGAGGTCCTGAACAAAGGAGCTTCTGTCCCTGTGGAGGTTGGGGCCCCACTGGGCGGCACGTGGATGCATCCTGGTTCAGTAACCCAGAAACGCTACGGAACTGTCCTTTTGGGTTTTTAGGGAGGCTTCGTTACACAGTCGTGATTGATTAAATCATTGGCCATAGGTGATTGAACTCAATCTTCAGCCCCTTTCCCCTCCCCGGAGGTCAGGGGGTGGGACTGAAAATTCCAACCCTGGGTTTGCTGGGTTGGTTCCCCTGGCTATCAGCCCCCAAAGTTACATTACCTAGGGGCTCTTCCAAAAGTTACATCATTAACATAACAAAAGGCACCTTTGTTGCTCTCATCACTTAGGAAATTACAAGGGTTCTAGGAGTTCCGTGCTTGGGACCAGACCAAATACACATTTCTTATTATACATCGCAATATCACACCTTTTTAGCAAGCTCTTTGCAGTTGGTCTGCACCAAAACAAAAAAGTAAACCAAGAATGAATAAGGTGGAGCCCAGGAAACTGGGGATCGACAGAAGAAAGAAGGGAAGAAGATTCCCCCAGGCAATGGTGAAGGAGAGCCCCCAGGATGGCAGCTGTGGAACTGGCTTAGAGAGCAAGCAGTCCAGATTGGAGTGGGGAAGGTCAGGGTGAAGGACCGGAAGAGGTGGGGGGAAGAGTGAAGGAAGGGAGGAAGGGATGGAAGAACACCTGATGTGTGTGATTGTAACAAGCGGTTTTTGCGGTCTAAGGAAATTGTAGGAAGCAGTATATAAATAAAACAAAGAAACAGCAAACAAGGGAATTGTTATTCTATGGAGAGTAAACTGGCAGCTATGTACAGTATTTACATAATCAAAATAATGTTTGCACAGATAATACTGATTTTTAATTCATTATTTTTTCAACGTTTATTTATTTTTGAGAAAGAGAGACCGAGTGTGAACAGGGGAGAGGCAGAGAGAGGGAGACTGTTTCCATTTAACAAATTTTACACATCATCCGTTAAGTTGCAACTTATGGAACAAATAAATCAAGTTCCATAAGTTGCAACTTAACGGATGATGTGTAAAATGTCAAAAACAAGTAATAACTGTAGAAGCATATTACTAAGCAATGTGGAAATATTCCATACTCCAGACCAAGAAAAAAGCTGAAAAAGGTTGATGTGGTTGCCTCTGGAGAACAGGACTGGAGTAAGGTTGAGGGTAGGGGACTCCTGTTGTTCTTGTCAAGACATGTAACACAATTTACCTTTTTAAACTGTGTGATCTGATTTCTAAAAAAAAAATTTATGGGGGCGTGTGGGTGGCTCAGTCAGTTGAGCCTGGGACTCTCGATTTTGGCTCAGGTGATGATCCCAGGGTCATGGGATCGAGCTCCACGTTGGGCTCTGTGCTGAGTATAGAGCCTGCTTAAAATTCTCTCTCTCCTTCCGCCCCTCTCCCCCACTTACTCTCTCTCTAATATTAAAAAAAAATTATGAAACAAACGGGAGCACCTAACATTGTACGCAACAACCTTTTACTACCGGATGAATGATGGACGTGTTTCCCACTGTAGCCAGCGAGCAGCACCTGACATCGCCTGTTACCTCTACCACTGAAAGAACCACCTAATGACCTCGCTTAGGAACTTGAGTTCGAATTCTGACTGTCAGGCACCAGCTACAAGATTAGGACCTCAAAACAACTCTCTGAGCCTCCGTTTCCTCAGCTGTCAAATGCAGGTAATACTATCATTCTTTTTTTTTTAAATTTTTTTTTATGTTTATTTATTTTTGAGACAGAGAGAGACAGAGCATGAACGGGGGAGGGTCAGAGAGAGGGAGACACAGAATCGGAAACAGGCTCCAGGCTCTGAGCTGTCAGCACAGAGCCCGATGCGGGGCTCAAACTCACGGACCGCGAGATCATGACCTGAGCCGAAGTTGGCCGCCCAACCGACTGAGCCACCCAGGCGCCCCTCTCATTCTTAAAAGGTTGTGAGGAAGGAAGGAGTTACTAGTGAAAGCAAAGGTAACAATGCGATGCTCTGCCATCAAGGACCTCAAAGGCTCCCATTACCTTTAAAATGGAGTCGGGCTCCTTTGGCGTTTCTGCCAGGCTCAGTCAGTAGAACATAGAACTCTTGATCTCAGGGTCGTGGTCTCGAGCCCCACGTTGCCAGTGGAGCTTACTTAAAAAATTTTTTTTAAACATTTGTCATAAATAAATAAAATGAAGTCAGACTCCTTCAAAGAACTCCACAGTCTATACTCGGCCCTCTTTATTGTACCCTGCACCTCAATCCTACAGGCATCTTACAATCCAGCTTTATCAGACTGTGCCATTCCCCACGCGCTTTCACACGCCTACCTTTTTGCTCCCTAACCTTCCAGCTGGAATGCCTCCTCTCACCTCCTGATTCTCCCCGCCCCCACCTCACTATATCCACCTGTAGCAGTCCTGCCCGTTCCTCATTGCCCAGCTCAAATCACACTTCCTTTTGCAGACTTCCCTAGATTTTACCAGTCACGTGCCATCTACCCATCCCCTATACTCCCACTGGGCTCTGTATTCTATTTTACCACAGTTCTCTGTACACACCTGCTGTTCCTTCCAGACCACTGCTTTTTAGAGTGTAGATCAGCATCACCTGGAGTTCTTGGTCGCAATTCAGACTCCGGGGCTCCACTTCAACCCTGTGGAATCAGAAGCTCTGCCATCGAGTGCCAAAAATCTGCATTTTCACAAGCTCTCCAGGCAATTCTTAGGCCTAATAAAGCTCTGGAACATTTGCCCAAGACTGAGACACCCCTCCAAAAGAATCACGCCTCACTCTTCTGTGGATTCGTTCTCCCTTCATTATCTGTTGCCCATGACATAGGAATCCTTCAGTAAAGGTTTTAAACCTAATTTAATGTGGGCACCAGGGCATCTTGGAACGGAAGCCATGGCTGCAATTTTCAGGAGTTCCACAACACCTTCTACAGGTTTGCTTTCAGTGAATTTTACTTTGAAGACAAGGGAAAGCACTCAGAGATCTCAAGGATTTCAAAATGCATCATTCTCCTTTCTCTCCACATTTCCAAATCCACTCTTGAGTTTCCAGAAATGTATAATAAAAGGTATAGCTTTTAATAACTACTACACTAGAAAAAGAACTGTCTGTAGCAGTTCTTAATCAGAGGGAGAATAATGTTCTTACGCTTCATCCCTGCAGCTTTTAATATCTGTACACCATATTTAATCATCTGGGCCCCTTAATTTACTGACATTTAAATGATCTCAAATTAGATTTCCCGGAGCACTGTTCCAAATAAGTAACTTTTTAAGATAATGCAGGGTCTTATTAGTTGCGAATCGTGCCACGGGTTGCCAAACTGGTTGCATTTTCTACACCTTCCTGAAAAATTACCCCATTTCTATGTAAAGAATGTTGTCAGTGTGGTCAGAGTGTGTAAGTACGTAACTATCTGAGTTTCTACATTTTAGCCAGAATAACATGAAAAAAGTATAACAATAGATAAGAGGCTTCTTTCTCATCCTTTGTGCAAAGCAGGTTCAACCTTTAAACACTTTAAATTATAATATTTTTCTATCTCTACTGTATTACTTGCACGTGTGTCATTGCATTTGGTCCTCAAAACATCCTGCGAAGCTTCATAGAATTGCTATTATTTATTCAGCTTTACAGATGAAGAAGACGGTTTTCAGGGAAGTCGTGCAATTTCGCCCAAAGCATACCATTAGAGCTTAAACCCAAATCTTCTGACAGTAAAAAGCGTGTTCATTTGACTGTATCAGAGTTTCTGAAACCTTCTGGACTGCCACAGTTAGGACATATATCCCTAAGCTCTAACTACTCACTCCTCCTCACCGCTCAAGACACCACTGATTATGTAACTGACAAGCTGTAGCCACTCCAGCTCCCTACAAGTGCCTTTAAGAGATGGTGAGATCACACAGTACAGGCAGCCTCTACTTCATACACATACAGAGCCAGGCCTTCCTAGACTCCCAATTGGAAATGGATGGCAGAGTACAAGTGCCCTCTTTGTGACAAGCGAAGCCTCCAGCCTTATCGCCGTCCCTAGCATACACGAGGCCTGGCCTGCATAGGACGTGCCTCCAGTGACGATGGTGCTCAATTATTTAAGGAATGCACTAGAGATTACACGCTCCCTCAAAACTTGGGGATTTTGCTGAATTGAAAGCTCATCGGGATTTAATGCATTAACTACTCAAAAAGAAGCCCCATGTCACCCTACATTTCTCCAAGCACAGTGACCAGAACCAAGGACATAGTAGTCACAAGCCAAGTACAAAGACTTCAAGAAAAGCACCTGGAGGTCGTGACGTATATCTCCTGGAGAACATAGGAGCTGGTTCCTCCTGTCACCTGGAAGTCTAAAGATGAAAGGGTAGCGTGGGCTCTAGGGGGATCTGCTGGCATGGCCAGAGTTTAATGGGAAAAGGTGTTTTCCACAGTGAACAAGAAACACTGGGGAAGGTCGATGGGTGTGAGCCACCCTGAAACAACCCAACCCAAGAGATCTGGCTACCAAGGCAGGGATATCTCCAAAGAAAATGAGCATTGGGTGTACTGCCGGAAGCAGAAGGAGAGTGGTGGGAGGAGTCAAAAGTAGTCAATTCTGAGGATGTGTCACCCAGGTAAAGATGGTGCAGTGCAATGTCACCGTGGCGGGTAACTCCAGAGAGTCCTTAAAAGCACTTCACAAGCCAAAGAGGCAGCACTGGAGCGTGCACCAGACCCAGACCCAGACCTGCGTGCCAATGCAGGATTCACACTGCACCACTCAAGTAGGATCTCATCCATTTCCTTCCATCCATCAGATCTAGAGGCCCAAGTGAAGCCAGAAACAGCATCATGGGTGGAAGAGTAGGAGGGCAAGAGCTGAAAGGCATGGAAGAAAGACTGTGCCCCTTTGGTGGACTCCATGACATGCTGCCCATCTCCTCATGCGGGAATGCAGGACCCACTCCCCTACCCCTGCAGTGCCGCCACTTGACAGCCCTCAGCTCTCAGCCCCTTTAGGAGAGTGCCTCAGCTGAAAAAAAGCCACCTTGCCTCAGGTCACATGCTCTTTCGAGGGTGGCCCTCGTGCGATGGCTGATCAAGGCAGGGTATAAAGGCCCGGTCCCCTCACCCAACTCAGGACAACTCTGAAGGGTCATCTCCGCTTCAGAGCTCCCCAGAACGTTGGCCAAAACCACTGCAATGCATTGCAGCTCAACTTTTTCCCCTACCCAATCCTTCATCTCTCCCCTCCTTTCCTATCCACAGGTGCTGATCCCAAGGGCACCCTCGCAGACTCTGCTTCCCAGGAACACAACCTGCAACAGCTCCAACTTCGCTATTTGGAAGCTTCTGAGGCCAGAGAGCAGCTTCAAATTGAAAGAGACTCAAGTTCTGATTTTTATCCGACTGAGCTCTTTAATCCCTAAGATTGAGATTGTTCATTAAAAACTATACATGACTGAAAAAGTGATGGAATCTGCCAGAGATTCTGTACAAGAGCAAGAAGGGAGAACTTATGGAATGGATTTGAAAGTCACTTGTGACAGGGGCGCCTGGGTGGCTCAGTCAGTTGAGCCACCGATTCTTGATTTCGGCTCAAGTCATGATCCCAGGGTCGTGGGATCAAGCCCCTGCTTAATATTCTCTCTCTCTCCCTCTGCCCCTCTCCCCTGCCTGTGTGTTCTCTCTCTCTCTCTCTCTCTGAAAAATAAATTAAGAAGAAAGAAAGTCAATTGCGACAAATTACTTTCATAATTTCACCCCACTGAGTCCAGCCTGGTTAATAAGCTAGTTATATAAATTTCATACCACAGTTTTCCTGGTGTCAGAGCTTCGTTCTCCCCTAGTATCCAGTTTGGGATGTGATTGCTGTTACCTCTAAATCTGTCTGTCTCCTAGGAGGCCATACAGTGATCCCAGTGATGCTTCCAGTGGATTGCCACTCATTTGGATGAACTTTCACAGGGTTTGTTGGTTAGTTCATTTGTTTCTCCTCAATGGTGGGAACTCTTTATTCTGTGAACCCATTTTTGATTTGGGGGTATATTTAAAAGTGACCCAACCAAACCACTGAATCGGGTAGGTAATAATGTCCTCAGCCCAAGATATTTTTTATTTTATTTATTTTTTATTTTTTTAATGTTTATTTATTTTTGAAGGAGAGAGAGACAGAGTGTGAGTGGGGGAGGGGCAGAGAGCACGAGACACAGAATCTGAAGCAGGCTCCAGGCTCTGAGCTGTCAGCACAGAGCTTGATGTGGGGCTCAAACTCACAGACCACAAGATCATGACCTGAGCCACAGCTGGACGCTTAACCGACTGAGCCACCCAGGCACCCCTATTTTAAAGTAAAGTTATAAGAAAAATGTCTTCATTTAGCTGGATGACTGCCTCTACAAGCAAAAAGAATTCTGGACATATTTTGAGCAATGGCAGGATCTTTAGGATGAAGTGAATATTTGTATATGTCTAAGTTCTGCTATGTTTATTTTCTGGGCGTCATGTATCTTGAATTGTCGATTGCACTACTATTTGTAGATAACTCATGAAGGCTCTGAAGATGAGAGGGGATCCCCTGGTGCTGGGTACTGGCAGTGATGCCAGAAGAAGAATAGCAAAGTATTCAAGGCAAAGAGCCTCACACCAGGTTCTATATCGGGTAGCCTCTGTTAGTTACGAAATTGCCAAAACCAGACATTTGGAAAACTGTTATACTTATGCTATTGGAACACATAAAATATCATCCCGTTCCCACCCCCATCACATATACTTGTATTTCAAAATACAGAAAAACTTCATAGAAAGCACAACTGACATTTGATTCACTAATTAACAAAATGGGATTTAGGCTGGAAATCATTTTTAGCAAGCGTAGAGCATAAGCCTCGGCAAACCAGCTGCCTTGTGCTCTGAGGGCCAGGAGGAGTGGGAAGAATTTGATGAGCTGACAGCTGGTTGCTTTCGCCAGTCTTTCCCATAGAGGACCTAGAAGATCTAAACATGACCCATCTTATTATGGCCTTCAAATATCAGCCCAATATATACACAAGTTAAAAACATATACAAGCATGCACCTCTACCCTGACTACATAAAGTTTACATTAGGGTGGATCCAATAGCTGAGATCGAGGGTATGCATCTACTAGAAAAAGAAAATAGGCATGGGGGAAAGAAGACAGTACAAATTTTTAATATCTCAGTCTTAGTTTGGAGCTTGGGGTATGAAAACTCTGACATCACAATAAGAAAAATCAATACAGAGGCAGCAAGATGGACACGGGATTCTGGAACAAGTGCAGAAAAGGACAGTCGGTTCAGCAACAAACAGAAGAAGCTACTGAAGCAGCTGAAATTTGCAGCATGCCTGGAAAAAAAGGTGGATATGAGCAAAGTAAATTTGGAGGTTATAAAGCCTTGGGTAACAAAACGAGTAATAGAAATCCGTGGGTTTGAGGATGATGTTGTGATTGAGTTTATATTCAATGAGCTGGAAGTGAAGAATCCAGTCTCAAAAATAATGCAAATCAACCTGACTGGGCTTTTGAATGGAAAAAGTGCCAGAGAATTTATGGGAGAACTGTGGCCCCAGCTCTTAAGTGCACGAGAAAACATTGCTGGAATCCCTTCTGCTTCTCTAGAACTGAAGAAAGAAGAAATAAAACAGAGACAAATTAAAGAAGAAAAGTTGGCATCTTTGAAAAAGCAAGATGAATACAAGGATAAGAGGGTTAAGGAAGAAAAAGAAAGCAGCAGAGAAAAAAAGGGAGAGGTCTGGAAGCCCAAGAAGATGCAAATTCAGGTGTCCTTCCCCTAGAAGATGAGTTTCCCCTGTCGGGAGAGAGAGAAAGCGCAGTTATTCTCAGTGTCCCCACCACAGAACCAAGAGCCAGAGTCCTTCCCCTGCTCCAGAAAAGAAGGAAAAAACTCCAGAGCTCCCAGAACCATCAGTGAAAGTAAAAGGACCTTCAGTACAAGAGGCCATTTCTACTAGTGACATCCTGAAAGTTCCCAAACCTGAACCTGTACCAGAGTCTAAAGAATCTTCTCTGGAGAAAAACTCCAAAAAAGAAAGAGAAGGAGAAACCTGACCAAGATCTCAGTCACATTCAAAATCAAGATCCCAGACACCGTCTGCTCTCCTTCTCATACTCAACCTAGACGGTGTCATAGATCCCGATCAGGATCAAACTCACCTCGAAGGTGGCCATCTCCTCGAAGAAGAACTCCACCAAGAGGAATGCCGCCTCCACCCAGGTATAGGAGGGGTAGATCTCCAGTGAGGCGAAGGCGTTCGTTCATCAGCATCCTTGTCTGGAAGTAGTTCATCATACTCTTCATCTGGTTTCTGGTCACCGCCAAAGAATGCTCCTGAGAGGACATCCAGCCCCCCTCAAAAAAGTGGTAGGCTATCTCCTTCAGCAAGTCCTCTGAGGGGAAGGCATAGGCCATCACCTCCAGCAACTCCACCGCCTAAAACTCATCATTCCCAAACACCTCAGCAGTCAAACCGTACAAGAAAAAGTCCTGGTTCTGTCTCTCCAGGGAGAACTTCAGCGACAAAACACAAAGGTACCAAGAAAAAAGACTCCCCTTCAGCAGCACCTAAGCCTAGAAAAGTAGAGTTACCTGAATTGGAAGAAAATAAAGGTGGCAAAATAGCTGTAGCAGATTCTGTGCAGCAGAAACATCAGTACAGATGACAGAACCAGCAGTATTCATCTGATTCTCGTTCCTCTTCTTCCTCAGAAGATGAGTGACCCAAGAGGGCCCATGTGAAGAATAGTGAGGTAGGCAGGTGGTGGAGACATCCCCCTTCTGGGAGTACCTCTCCATCACCTTGAAAGCACCAGAAAGAGACTTCTCCTCGTGGTAGATGGAGGGGGAGCCCCTTCCCACCATCCACCAGAAGCCTCCGTTCTCCTTCTCCTGCCCCTCCTCTTCATAGGCGCAGGTCTCCCACGCTGCCACCTCGACGAAGGACTCCTTTTCTCCACCCACCCCCCCACCATCGGCACTCACCTTCCCCAAGAAGATACTCTCCTCCAGTACAGCAGAGATACTCTCCTTCTCTGCCTCCAAAGGGAAAAATGGCTTCTCCCCCTCCCCTCTTAAATGCAGGAAATTGCCATCTTCACCACCAAACTGTCAGGTCTCCCATTCTCCACCTCCCGAAGAAGCTCCCCAGTCACCAAGAGACATTCGCCTTCATTATCATAAAAGCATAGGAAAGTGTCTTCCCTGAGCTAATCTACCTCGGAGCCCCAGTCACCACAACCAAACAAACGGCATTCGTCCTCACCATGGTCTCGAGCTCCTCAGACTTCCTCAAGTCCTCCACCCATTCAAAGAGGAGCATCATCATCAGCCCAAAGAAGGCAGTCCCCGTCTCCACATATGAGGCCCATTAGCATCTCCAGAACTCTGAAAAACCAAAAAGACAAAAAAGGCTCCCTCACCAAGTCCTCAGTCTATAAGGAAGGTCTCACCCTCCTGATTTGTCTCAAGATCTCCTGAGCCAGCAGTTAAAAAACCCCAGCACCTCAGTCTCCTGTCCAGTCTCAGTCACCCTCTACCAACTGGTCACCAGCAGTACCGGTCAAAAAGGCTAAAAGCCCAACACCAAGCCCATCTCTGGCGAGGAACTCGGACCCCGAAGGAGGTGGAAAGAAAAAGAAGAAAAAGAGGGACAAGAAACATAAGAAGGATAAGCACAAGAAGCACAAAACACAGGAAGGAAAAGGCCGTGGCCTCAGCCCCTGCAGCCATTGCTGCTCCCACAACCACAACAGCACAGCAGGAATCAGAGGCAGAGCCTGAGCCTAAGAAGGAGACCAAAAGTGAGCCCAAAGACAACCTCGACGACTTAGAAAACCGCCTGCGCGAAAAGGTGCTAGGTCGATGCAGAAGGCTCAAGTGTCCCCACAGTCTTAGGTGGGAACGTGTGTCACGATGTACATTTTATTCGGTTTGTATGCAATTCAGTTTCAAAATTGCTAGAGTGTGTTTGAGCTTTAAACTATATACATTTGTTGTAATAATTGCTAGATTGAAGTTCACTGTATAAAAAAAGGGCACAGATTTACACTGTGAATAGTGTCCACAGTGTGTTAGTGACATTCTTTTGTTGGACAGCTGACATAAATTCATTTACAGTGAAATATTTTAGCCAAAAAAAAAATCCCCTTTTTAAAAAATGGGGTTTAAATATTGTTGGCATCCTTGTGGTTAAAGGCCTTGGCTATTCCCAGAGGTTTTTCTTTCTTTTCATTTTTTTTCTTTATTTTTTTCTTATTTGAATCTTAGCACCCATTTAAGTTATAATGCTTCCAACCTTATATGGTTTGCAGGCTAGCCCAGACCACTGTTGAACTACCACAGAAGTATAAACTATTTTAATGCCACAATCTTTCCTGTTGCCTGTGGAGTCCCCGGTGAAATGAATCCGGATTTGAGCTCTAGGATGAGACAGAAAATGAAAGCATGTTGTTTGCCAGGACACTGGGTTTATATGGATGTGTTACAAGTTGGTTTGGAACACTGCAATTTCATTCTATTCTGTTGTGGGTTTTTTTTGTAAAGGCAATTAACTAGTTCCAGGAAGGATCCTTCAGTTATATAAAAGTTTGTTTTATGAAATGTCACAGCTCCATTCATAATTTTGTCTTGTTCTTCCAACTGGTATATACAACTTTCAGAGCTCTCATATTTGGAAGGCTGGAAGGGCCCAGACTTTGAAACAGTGTGCTGTTTTCATTGTTTCTGTTTTGTTTTGTTTTGTTGTTGTTGTTGTTTTTAAACTAAAGCTATATAAAGCTTGTGGATTAAACAGAGTAAATTTCTAAATTAAAAAAAGAAAAATCGATACAGTTCTATTTTCTTTTACAAAGCAAACAGCAAGCAACAGAGCAACTGTGTTTGGCCTGGCACAGAGTTGAACACTGCAGGGAATAGAGAAATGAATGAGACAGGGACTGTGGCCCTGAAAAACTCACACTGCAGAGAGGGAAGTAGACACATAAATAATTACAGAATAGTGTGATACATGGACGAATGGCCCCATAATAGCAGTTGTCACTACTATATTTAGTAAGGAATTAGTGGGGCCATGTTGTAGATACACCATTGACATCACCATCTCATAACTAAGATTGTTCTATTTTGTGTCTATCCATTCCTGTCCTGAATTACTCCTCAATGAACCACTCCTAGACTCTCAAAGTGTTCAGTTTCATTAGAGGGCCACATCGTTTTATAAAGCAAAGTATGATATAATATTAATTTTTAAATCCCCATATGTAATATATAATATTAATTTTTAAATCTCCATATGTAATACAAAGCTTCATAAGAGACTTCAAAGATACTCTTACATTAGCTAGATATAGAAACTTCTGAAACAAACTACCCTGGAAATGAATAGATTTTGGTACAGAAATAACTGGAGGAAGCTGTTTGTTTCTACCAAAAACGTGACATTGTTACATCAACCCACCCAGTCTCCCAGGGATTCCAAAAAGTGGCTAAAGTGTCAGAGTATGTATGCCATTACCTCTTACTATTTCTGTATCAAAGAAATGAGTTCGGTATTTCAATTATATTCTTCCCTGTGGGGCAGGATAGCTAATGTATTATTTATTTAACAAAGGAATTAAAATTAAAATGCTAGCACTTCAATAATTTTGCCTAATTTCTCATCGATGAAAATAAAAAATAAAATCTGCAGGAAGTGAAACACATGTAGGTCTTAACCGTTTAACTCTCCCAATTCAGCTATCTATCAAACTTTTGATCAAAAAATGTCCCTTTGGATGGCCAGTTCTAAATAACAAATTTATTTGATTGCACCTAAAGAAAATCACAATCTTAATCAAAAACTTATTGCGTGACATTTCTGAAAGGTAATTCTTATTGGAGACTTCAACAGAAACATTTGGAGGGGAGTGAACATTCCTGTATGTAGTTGCACGTAAATCTGAGTGAACATTTTTAACAGAACCTCACTAGGGTAGAAGTAATGGGCACTTGTTGCAAACTCACCTAAGTGCTTTTTTTGATATGATATGTAATGACGGTAAAAAATACATGAACCTGTATAGAGTTGTTGGATAACTATACCTGCAACTAATGTAACAGTGTGTGTCAATTATACTCAAATTAAAAAGGGGGTGGGGCGTAGATGGCTCAGTCGGTTGAGTGTCCCCCTTCAGCTCAGGTCATGATCTCATAGTTTGTGGGTTCAAACCCCATGTAAGGCTCTGTGCTGACAGCTCAGAGCCTGGAGCCTGCTTTGGATTCTCTCTCTCTCTCTCTCTCTCTCTCTTTCTGTCCCTCCCCTGCTCATACTCTGTTTCTCTCTCAAAAATAAATAATGATAATAATAAACATTTACAAAAACGCATGAGCCTTATTTCCAAGCCCTCGTCTTGAAGAGAAACTGACAGAATCCCCTTACACCTTACCCCATAATGCTAGAGCCCAGTCTGAACAAGATGCTAACATAGTTAACCTAGGAACCTCCAGGGCAACACTACTGTTCCATAGCTCCCAACGTGGTTGTGAAAGCTGCTTACAAGTTTGCTCTAACCACTGTAGCATGTAAGCAATCCATTTCCTACCCAACTCTACACACACCTGGCTTAAACAGACAATACAAGGGAGTGTGGAAGGATGATGGATCCAATCCTTCCCAAGATTTCATAGAGCATGCGTTGAATACAGTTGACATCTAGCCCTGCAAAGCTCCTTTGAAAATCACATCCACAGCATGGATTCAGGCCACCTCCACCTTCACCCACAATGTAGGGGCACCCTTACTTTTACCTACAATCTCTGTTCTGATCTGCTTCACAACCTACCTTTTGTTCAGTGTCCTAAGCAATCCTTTTCATCCTGACATTGACCCTTATGACTTGTTATGCTATTTACAGTCTCACCTCACATCTTGGACCTAAAACTTCATACTGTTTTTCCAACACTGAAGACTTGGTTGTGCTTTTCTCAGGTATGATTTGGCTGTACCCTCTGATTCTACTTCAGAAGCTCTGGGTACCAATCTGGTTTATCTTGGCCCAAACTGTCACATGTGGAAGCCCCACAAGTGAAACGTGGGAGAGACAACAAACACTGAGGGCCAAGAAAAAGTGGACAATTTGTATGGAACATGCATACATTTGTGCAAACAAAATACACTTGTATCATGCATTGGCTCACACTCTATTACAGTATGGCTTTATGTAACAAAGAACGTTTCCTAGAAAGCAATTCCAAAACATTATTTTCCAAAGCCTTCTTAGGATGAACAAAGAACACCGTGGCCTGCCTACCTTACTTATTCCGCTTTTCCAATGGAAGACAAATTCAATAATAATTAAGCAAGCTCTGTTAAATGGGGAATACTTTTTCCCCACTTCTGATTTCAGTGTGGAAGGATTTTCCCTAAGTACATTCCCGGTCACCTGGTCTCTCTCCATTCCTTTGCTCAGTCTACCTTGGAGAGGAGGAGTGATTTATCCAATTGGTCAATTTGGAGAGATCAAGCTTAGCTCTGGCCTCCTTCTCTTTGCTTCTATCTTCTGTCTGCTACTCCAGGAAGTCTGCCTCTATGAGAGGCTTAGGGGAGCTTTTCCAGCTTAGTGCTGCTGCGACTGGGTGAGCAGACTTGCCTGCTTCAGGGTTCTGTATTAGCAAGCCCAGTTAGCTAACAGACCTAAGGCCACATGCTCCAAGTTGGCCTCTAAAGGTTCAAAAGATGATGATCTGAGTCCACATGTCATTTCTTTGCTTTCTCGAATTGTTCCAAACCTGGTTGGGAAGAAGGGTGTCTCCTCAGTGATTCCAGTAAACACCACTACATAAGACTAAGGATTTTGCTTGTTTCCTCAGCTATGTGTATCTAGCAGAGTAGGTCAGTCAATAAGTTTATTGGCCAGTGAAATGCGAGGGGAAAGGTACTGGGAGGCTTCTGAGAAAGACTTCCTCACCCTTGAAAAGAGACACAAGAAAGGGAAGTTGTCTCCTCAGACTTTTGGGTAGTGCCTTGTGAGGCTGCTTTTTGTAGAGCCACTGAAGCCACCTTTCCACCATGAGAAGGTAAGTCTGAGGCTGACGATGGTCAAATGTACATAGGTGGAAAGAACCCGGGTCCTTGACAGTATTGCTAAATCACTGATTTAACCAATGCTGTAACCACTCTGCTTCTGGACTCTGTGTAATATGCAATAAGAAATCTCCTTATGGGGTGCCTGGGTGGCTCAGTCGGTTAAGCATCCAACTTCGGCTCAGGTCATGATCTTGCAGTTCATGAGTTCGAGCCTCGCTTCAGGCTCTGTGCTGGTGGCTCAGAGCCTGGAGCCTGCTTCAGATTCTGTGTCTCCCTCTCTCTCTGCCCCTCCCCTGCTTGTGCTCTGTTTCTCTCTCTCTCTCTCTCTCTCTCTCTCTCTGTCTCAAAAATAAATAAACATTAAAAAAATTATTAAAAAAATATATCTCCTTATGGTTTAAGGTAGTTTGAATCAGGCCTTCTGTTGCTTGATTTAAAAGCCTCCTAACTTATAGAGCCGTGAAAAGGACAGTTACTGCTTAGACTCCATTGAGGAGAGACAGGAGTACACATGTGTACATGAAGAGATTAGACAAATTCGGGTATTGATGCATGCTCTGAGGAAAACAAAAATGGGGTGCTGTGGAGAGTGACTGGAAGGGCTGCTTTAACTTACGTGGTCAGGGAAGGCTTGTCTAAGGAGGGGGAAATGCTTCTCTTGAGACGTGAATGATGAGAAGGAGTCACCCATATGAAAAAATGAAGAATAATGCATACCAAGTAGAAAGAACAGCAAGTTGAAAGGCCCTGAGGTGGAAATACTGGCATGTTGGACAGTGAAGGAGAAAGCTAGTGTGGCTGGAACAAAGTAAGGGGGGGGGGGGCAGCAGAAGATGAGGTGAGCATGTTAGGCAGAGGTCAGACCATGGAAATCCTTTGGAAGAAAGACCAGAAAGAGAGAATGGACACTCCTTTGGTTGTGAATGAGATGTGCTTAAAAGATTTTAAGTGGTAGAGTGGTATATCTGATTTATGTTTTAAGACATTCATTTTGCTATGTGTAGGATGAACTTCATGGGAGGGAAGGTCATGTGAGGAGACAAGGACACTAATTTTGAGGCTATTGCAATAACTCAGGCAAAAGACTTGATGGCTTGGACTATGGGAGCAAGAGTGAAGATAATGAGAAGCAATTGAATTTAGAATATATTTTGCAGATAGAGAGAAGTCACAAGACTTATATAGATGGGTTGAATGTGACATATAAGGAGAAAAGGGGAATTCTAGGCTGATTCCTAAGTTTTTAGCCTGAGCAATTGAGTAGATTGTGAAGTCATTTTGTAGGATGAAAAGCCTTGTTGGCTTTTGTGGTGAGGGGATCAATAGTAGGGTTTCAATAAATATTTACAGAATGAAAGATTAAATATTTTAATAATGAAGCTTTATTATATAAACACATTTGGGAGGAAGTTACATACATACCTACTATAACCCTTAGGTATGAGTAATCATATTTGGATTGTATCACATGCATATTTTAAAGCCTAGTTATTGCAAAACGTTGGCACAAACACTTAATGCAACCATGTACCATTAACACTTCAAAGATTAACAAAAACATGCACAACAAATTAAATAGATAATAATGGGGCTAAACCAATAGCATTTTAAAATTAAAAAGCAAGAAAACAACCATAGAAAACTAGAATCAACTCAGACAATAATGAAAATGCAGATGGTTTGCCGACCAGGCATACTCCTGAGAGCCAAGGGCACTCCAACATCTATCTTCTTGTGAGCATGCCCAGTGGGGGCTTTACAGTGTTGCTCAACACCTACCAGATTTCTTGGTAGAATCCCAAAGTTAAGTCCTCAGGACACATCAGCAATGCACTCATTTTAGTTTATGAATACCAACCTTTGATAATCTTTTAACATCTCACTTAGGAAGTTAGCATAGGTTGCCTCTGGGTATACATAAAATGAAAGTTTTGGAATTTGCTATCATTTGTCTATAGCAACCAAAGGGAGGATTTGTAATGAGAATTCATTCAGATCCTATGAGAAGGATCCTTATGGCCCAGTGTTGGTCTGGGGATCCTACTAGCAGAACTCCTACCCTAATATGGCACTTTCCATAGATTTAGGTAGGAGAAGCAGGAAAAATTCTGCATCTGGTTCAAGGGTTACCTCCTCCTCATGGTCATTGTCAAGCACCCCATCCCCAACAACCAGTCACTCCTCTGAATTCCTTTATCACTTACTGCTTGCGTCACTGCTCTGGACCCCTGGTATCTCGGACTTGCTTCATATATATATCCTCTTTTCCCAACTGGATGGCACCTCCTTGGCCCTCAAGGGCTGATATGGCATACTGTAGGTATGACTGCCTACAGTAGGGGCATACATAAGCAAATTAATCTATGGGTATATTTTTGTTAATGATAAGACCAATGACCTAATTTCCTTATGAGTTACTAGAGTGTAAGCCCTGACAATTGTGTTTTTCTTTTTTGTAATGCAAGTGCCTGACTTAAGCTTAATTGCCGAGGCATCCACTTCAAAGATGGCTATCCCCCATCCAAGCACTAATTAAAGGATAAAGAAGATGTGGTGTGTGTGTGTGTGTGTGTGTGCGTGTGTACACATATACAATAGAATACTACTCGGCAATCAAAAAGAATGAAATCTTGCCATTTGCAGCAATGTGGATGGAACTAGAGCGTATTATGCTAAGTGAAATAAGTCAGTCAGAGAAAGATATCACATGATTTCACTCATGTGTGGAATTTAAGAAACACCACAGATGAACATAGGGGAAGGGAAGGAAAAATAAAAACAGAGAGGGAGGCAAACCATAAGAGACTCTTAAATACAGAGAACAGACTAGGGGGTTGCTAGAGGGGACGTGGGTGGGGGGATGGGCTAAATGGGTGATGGGCATTAAGGAGGGCAGTTGTTGGGATGAGTACTGGGTATTATGTGCAAGTGATGAATCACTCGGTTCTACTACTGAAACCAATACTAAACTGTGTGTTAACTAACTTGGATTCAAATAAATAAATAACAAGATGACTGTCCTGAATAAAACACATTGCCAGCCACAGGACTAGATGAAGAGCCAGTCCTCCCATTTCCCCGCAGGCTCCTTTGTTTTAGAGAACTTGGTTATTTCAGTGGCTGACCATTTGGGTCTCTTGTGCTTTCTCTTCCCAAATTTAAATTCCTGCTCTTATGTTTTAAATTCACCAGTAAAGAATGAAACAGCAAAATCCTAGGCCCCACCCTCAACCCCGATAAAGTAGAATTCCACTCCCCAATTCTCAACACCCCTCAGGCTCATCATGTGGCCCCAACTGTGCCATGGAATTTCTAGGACTTGTAATTAGTCTTTTTTCTTCAAAGTTTCATAATGGTTATTGCTGAGGATGTCTTGCAGTCATACAAGTCACAAGGGCCGGTCCAGCCCCGACACTGGTTACCAATAGGCTGAGACGGGCACGCAACAGTTATTTTATGGTCAAGCAATAGCAGTGTTTCGTTATATCTAAAAATACCAGCATGTGATACCATAATTGAAACATATGACATCTCATACACAAAATAATACACTGGGAGCCAAACAACAGAATGTTGATTCTGTATTTGAACTGTGCAAATGTTTTATTAAAGAAGACTGAATAAGTTGTCATGGCAATTGTTCTAATTTGAGACTTACTAGATACATCAATATTTCATTTCTGTACCTGCCACATGTCCCTAAATCTAAGACATGTGGCTTCATAGGAGCTACAAATTTTGTTGTAGAAAGTCATAGATTTGGTGAAGACCTTTATAATGGCTAGAAACCCCCAAAGCATAAACTGAACCATATTTCTTTTTCTATCACTAAAATGAGAACCTGAATTTTCAAATAGCAACCCGCACTGTTTCTTGAGCAGTAAAAATATGGCACCGTATAGTAGTTTACCTCCTCAGCCTACCTTACGCTCCACGGGTCTTCCTAAAATTGCCTACAAGTCACTGGAGGAATACATTGAAGCTGGAAAAATTACACCTCCCCCATCCTCCTAACTCTGCCAATACAGGACCTCACGGGAATGAGAGCACTAAACTGAGCCCTTACAGGAAGTGAGTAACCTCAAAGCTTTAACAGTCTTCGATAGCTGAGAGAGAGGTCATCAAGACCTATATGGCTCAGTAGTGGGCCTCTTTCTTCCTGTTGGTAAAGCCTAAAGAGGAATAATATGAAAGCTAAGAACGGAGGAAGGCACACTCCTTATGAAAATATTTACCGCAAAACACCGATGGTAATTTAAAATTAAAATGCAAAGAAACGGCCCTGGTAAATACAAACCACTCAAGACAGCTTTGAAAATGGGCTGCTGTTTAAATATCCTTCCAGCAACCACAAGGACTCCAGCAGCAAGCTGTTGTGTGAGCATGCACTGTGGGAGACTTAGAATCCTAAATTTGAGTTTTCATTAACTTAAGCAGTGTGCTGATTTTAGCTTATGAATATCAAGCTTTACAAACCTTTAATCACTCTCTTCATGAGTTAGTTGTACATGATAATGTTCGAGAGCATGGACTCTGGAGCCAGATTGTCTAGATTTGAATCCCAACCCTGCAACTTATTAGCAGCATGTCCTTGAGCAAATTACCCAACTTTTTTGCACCTCAGTTTTCCACCCATAAATTGGGGACAATAAAAGCATCATCAACCCACAGTGTTGTTATGAGGATTAAACACGCTTAACCAGTATTTAAAAATTTCTTAAAACAGGGGCACCTGCGTGGCTCAGTCGGTTGAGGATCTGACTCTTGATTTCGGCTCAGGTCATGATCTCACAGTTCGTGGGTTCCAGACCCGTGTAGGGCTCTGAGCTGTGTCAGCAAGGAGCCTGCTTGGAATTCTGTCTCCCTCTCTCTCTGCCCCTCCCCACTCATGTGTTCTCTCTCTGTCTCTCTCTCTCTCAAAAATAAATTTTAAAAAATGTCTTAGGGCAGTGCCAGATACAGAGGAAGCTCTGTGAGTGTTAAACAAGAAAGTTCTCATTGAACATAAAATGGTAGTCTCTGGAACTATGTGCCTATTGTCAGCAATACGCAGGGAAAGGACTCATACTTTTAGATTCATTTATAACCCATCAGGTGAAAACTTATTGCCCAGCAGTAAGTCTGGGACCATATTTTGAGAACCCTTTAAGGGCCTCCAGTCTAACCTACTCATGTTACAAATGAGGTAACGAAGGACCACGGCAGGGATAGCATTTGACCAAAGGAACAATTCTGAAAATGTGGCAGAGTTAGAAATGGAAGCCAAGTCACTGCTGTTCTTACCAGCTGCCTCTCTGCCTTCCTAAGGTTGAGTTTCAAATAGATCTTGTGAGAGATACTTATTATTGATCAAAATAATAATAATACTAGTAAAGTTGGTATTTGCACTAACATTCAAAATAAATTGTGTGCTTGCCATACAAGGGTCACACGTTATGTGTGAGACTGTGGTTCTCAGCGTCATTGATATTGCTTATTTCACAAATCTTTTCCCAATATGGTTCTCTCTGTCATGTGACTAAATTAAGTACCAAGATTAATATTTCCTTCTGTTACTGCCTTAATCCGTTCAGGCCGCCGTAACGAAATGCCATAGACTAGGTAACTTATAAACAACAGACATTGATTTCTCACAGTTTTGGAGGCCCAGAGGTCCAAGGTCAAGGTACCAGCAGATTCAGGGTCACTCGCTTCCTGGTTCGTGGACTGCGATCTTTTCAAGGTGTCCTCACATGGCAGAAGAGGCAAGGGAGCTCTCTGGGGCCTCTTTTATAAGAGCATTATTACCATGCAGGAGGGCTACACCCTCACGACCTCATCACCTCCCAAAGACCCCACCTCCAAATACCTTCACATCGGGGATTAGGTTTCAACATGGGAGCTTTGAGGGGACACAAATATTCAGTTAAAAGCAATTACACATTCAAAACCAATGCCTTTGTAGTCAAATAAACCGAACCTGTTGCAAGAAAACCCCTAAGGCAATTTTATTACTTACAATAACACTTCAAAAGATCTCTCCCTAATGAGTGACTCAGACGATAGTTTAATTGCAATTCTGATTTCCCATATCAGGATGTCTGCATCTTTTTAGCTTTATTATACTTCAAATATTAAATTATTAAGAATGTATACAGCACAGGAATTAAACAGGAAAGCCAGCTCAGAGGCAATTAAGTATAAAACCAGAAATTGCTTCTTAATTCCTTTGTCAATTAAAAAAAAAAAATAAGTGAAGAGCTTGGCCTTACAGTTTGTAAAAAGACATTTCTTAAAAGTCAGGATTTTGAATCCATATACTGTATTCCTAATACCCAGAGAGCTCTTACAAGACTCATTTGTTGAAAAGCAAAGCAGAGATTTGGAGATGCCTCCTAAAGTGAAAACCTAGCACTTTTCAAATTCACATTTACTTTTATATTTATCACTGATAAAAACCCAGGGAGCTAACATCTGTAAACATGAAATGTTTAATAACAAACTCATTAATTGGAGTCTTTTCATAATTTCATTACAGACCGTGATTCTGTTTGGACTAAAGTCCTATTAGTTTGTCACAGCCATTATTGCTTCCTAGGAAGCAGTGACTGAGATTTACCCAAGCGTGTGAATTGCACAAATCGTGCATTTCCTTCTATGGGTCTCGTAATCCTCAATATTTGACACTATTAGAACAATAAACAACTACAGTTCAACAAGGAGATATCAGTAGGACATTATGTAATGAATATGTTACTATTCTAAAGAATTATTAGAAAAAAACAAGTTAATGAACCATGGTACATTATGAAAGTCTTAGATTCAGTGTGTCAGAATTGGAAAATGTGTTAGAAACCGAGTAGTTAAACCCCCACAAAGGCAAGGAAATGGTTCAGGTCAGTGAGTTAGTCTTAGAGTCAGGAGGCTTCTGGATCCTTGTCTAGTACTCTTCTAAGGTTAGGATTTTGCGTGTGTGTGTGTGTGTGTGTGTGTGTGTGTGTGTGGGTGCGCGCGCAAAGGCACTTCAGTATATACTGTCCCTGTTTGAGGTCGGTTAATTCCAAGGCTTTTCTCTGAAGCAAATCATAATCTAACCAGGTTTCATTGCAAGAATTTCCCACTTATGAATATTAACTTATGTTAGGTCTTCAGCCATGACATTCATATTTGCAAGAAAAATACAATCAGGGAGAACTTCCACGTGATAGGCATTTTCCATGATTTATAAACTTAATTTTTCACATGTGGCTTCTTAGATTTATATTACAATATTATATATTAAGAAATTATCTATAGACTCATTCTTGCGTTCTAAAGATAATTGGACCAGTTAATTTATTTTAGGCAAACTAAGAAACTAGGTAAATGGAGAAATCATCTCGAGATGGAATTTCAAAGCAATAAAGGTGTGGGTCTTTTTAGTGACTTCATAGAAGCCCATTGCTACAATATATCCTCCTGAACCCTCAAAAGCAGATAATATAATCCTATAATAACCATTTAAACTTTTTTCTCTGATTTGGGCTCAACAGCTATTCTGACATAATGCTTCCTTAAAACTTTACATGATGCTCCATAAACTGAGACCAAACTCCTCACCCACATCATCAGGGCATTTCGCCTCTTAGCCTTACCAGCTAAACCTGAAGTTGTTGCTATTTCTTCGCTTACATCTCCCACTTACTCTAATGAGCTTGACTCGCCCACTCACCAGGTTTTATCTAGAGAGTAGAGATTAGCCGCAGGCTATAAACACGTCCTGGCTATGGTGTTGTGTTGGCCTCTCAGCAACAAGGTACCCCACTACTCATATTGTGTGTTATCTGGCCCTTTTTATTTCAGGGTCCCCCTGTGGGACAAGTGACATGGGGAGCTGACAGGATAAAGATCTTGCTTTTGCTGTCTATGTAAGTAATACACTGTTCACATCTGTCTGGGCTAATTGTTTTTTTACCTGCTGAATCTGTCAAGCTGTTTGACATAGTGTATATCAGTAAACACTTACTTAAGGACAGCTTTGTGCTAGGCATTCTAGACAATACAGTGACTTTTAAGACATGAACCTTCTTTCAGGAAACCACTTACGTGGGAATACTGAAGTAAAGGACATGTGCATAGTGAGTAATATGCTCAATAAACCTTCCGAGAGTTCAGAAGAGAGACCTGGGGCCAGAGTGTGGACCTATATATTGTCTCCATTGAATCCTCAATATGTTTTAGCAAAGCCACAGTTGTCTTCCCTAACGATTCCAGAAATATACCAGCCATTCCTTATTTAAATGATTTTAGGCACCAACATTATAGTGGTAAGAACTCATGACTTACGCTGTATAAGCATAATACGTAAATCCTATGTGTTTGTTCATCTTGTGAAATTTACTTTCGTTCAACTGTTTTCTGCTTAAGAAACACTACATATTCAGTAAAGAAATTTGAAGAATATAGAAAATACTTTAAAAACCATCCATAACCTCAGGATAACCACCATTAACATTTTGGCCTTCTTTTCTGCTATTTTTTTCTATGCATTTTTACATTGTTGAGCTAATATTGCATAATTTGCTTTTTAAGTAATTTTTTCCTCTTAGTTTAAAATGTATAAGGAAGGAGCTCTGTGTTGACAGCTGGAATCCTGGAGCCTGCTTCAGATTCTGTGTCTCCCTCTCTCTCTGCCCTTCCCCCCCTCATGCTCTCTCTCTCTCTCTCTGTCAAAAATAAATAAACATTAAAAAAAAATTTTTAAATGTATAAGGAAGGAAACAAAAATTCCATGTAAACCTACTACTGGTTAACTCCAGATGACATTTTTTAAAACCTTATACATGGTTAGAAAATTCAAACAGTGTAATTGGTGCACCATATAGCCAAATGATTTTCAAATAGGTTTTCAATTACTTGCAATTATAACCAATGCAGTGCTGAGTATTTATCAACACATATCACTATCACATGAAAATGGCTGAATGAATTTTCTTTTTTTTTTTTAAATTTTTTTTTTAAACGTTTTTTATTTATTTTTGGGACAGAGAGAGACAGAGCATGAACGGGGGAGGGGCAGAGAGAGAGGGAGACACAGAATCGGAAACAGGCTCCAGGCTCCGAGCCATCAGCCCAGAGCCTGACGTGGGGCTCGAACTCACGGACCGCGAGATCGTGACCTGGCTGAAGTCGGACGCTTAACCGACTGCGCCACCCAGGCGCCCCGTGAAAATGGCTGAATGAATTTTCACCGAATTTGTAAGGTGTGTTTACAATAGTCTGGCTCAAAAAAAAAAAAAAAAAAGTGGTCTTTTTGAAATACAGGAGCTGCACTTTGGGGGGACCAGGAGGGAAACCTTCACAAAAATCTGCTTCAAAGCAGCTGTAGCAGGGGTTCAGTGAGAGCCCTTTAAGACTGCTAGCCAGGAAAGCCCTCCCATATGCATTAAGATGCCAAGGAGACACAAATCACACAGCGCTTTGAGCAGAAACCCCCTTCTGAAAGTCGCAAGAGCAGATACTCCAAATTACAGTAACGGATTTTCTACTGAATTGTTTCTCTAATAGATAACTCAACATTATGTGATCCAGAGTAACAACAGAGACAGTATTCACATTAGGATCATTAATAATTAACTTGAACAGCTCAGAAGAGGGCAGCTGAAAAATAATTGCCCATCACCCGAAGATGATGAACAGCACGAAAAAGTGATGCAAGGCTGAACAGAGGAACTGACTCCAGAGGCTGAACGCAGGAAACAGAAGAAAACTTTGGAAAATGTCCTCAAGAGACAGATTCAAGAGGATTTTGAAAAGGAACAACACAGGAAACAACAGATATTGGCCAGGATACGGAGAAAGGAGAACCCTCTTACTTACACTGTTGGTGGGAATGCAAATTGGTGCAGCCACTCTGGAAAACAGTATGGAGGTTCCTCAAAAAAAGGTAAAAAAACACAAACAAACAAACAAACAAACAAACAAACAAAATCTACCCTGTGATCCAGCAATTGCACTATTAGGTGTTTACCCAAAGGATACAAACATACTGATTCCAAGGGATACATGCACCTATATAGCAGCATTATCAACAATAGCTAAATAAAGAGCCCAAGTGTTCATCGGCTGATGAATGGATAAAGATGTGGTATTCATATATATATATGATGGAATAGTATTCAGCCACCAAAAAGAATGAAATCTTGCTATTTGCAATGGCATGGATGGAGCTAGAGTGTATTATGCTAAGCAAAATAAGTCAGAGAAAGACAAATACTGTATGATTTCACTCATATGTGGAATTTAAGAAACAAAACAAATGTGGGGCCCCCGGCTGGCTCAGTCAGTTAAGCGTCCAACTTTGGCTCAGGTCAAGATCTTGTACTTTGTGGGTTTGAGCCCTGCATCGGGCTCCGTGCTGACAGCTTGGAGCCTGGAGCCTCCTTCGTATTCAGTATCTCCCTCTCTCTCTGCCCTTCCCCTGCTCTCTCTCTCTCTGTCTCTCTCAAAAATAAATAAACATTAAAAAAAGAAAACAAATGAACATAGGGCAAAAAAGAGAGAGGCAAATCATAAAACACACTCATAACTGTAGAGAACAAACTGAGCGTTGCTGCAGGGGAGGGGGGCAAGGGATGGGCTGTACGGCTGATGGGTGCTAGGAAGGGCACTTGTGATGAGCACTGGCTGTTGTACATAAGTGGTGAATCACTAAATTCTACACCTGAAACTAATATTACACTGTATGTTAACAAACTGGAATTTAAATACAAACTTCGAAACTAAAAAAAAAAGTGGAGGGGGGGATTTGTATCCATAAAGGAATAGAACAAGCGACCATGAAAAAAAAAAAGTATATTGGAAAGGAAACAGTTTGTGAACATTATAAATATAATTGCCAGATTAAAAAAGAAAATATTCCCTCAAACGAAAGTCTAAGTAGCAGAAGGAACACAGCAGGAAAGCAAATTAGAGGTCTGGCAGATGACAAAGTACACTTTCAGAACGTACTGGGGATGGGTGTTGGGAGAGAGAGCAAAGCTACGAAAGAAACGTTGTGAGGTATGGAGAACACATAAAGGCGAGTCAACGTCTGTCTGATAGAACTTCCAAATGACAGAGAAGAGAAAGGAGACACGGGCAAACATAATTGCGGGAGTAATGAAAGATACACTCCTTTAAGCTGGAGACTATTGTTTTGAAGAAAAATACAGAAAATGGCACATTATGGTGCATTGCTTGCCAGAATGGCTACATTTATTCCCCTCCCTGTATTCCTGCCCCTTTGCAATGTGACTTGGAAGCTCCTCCCGTTAAGGAGTGGAATCTATTTCCTCACCTCTTGAGTCTGATAATGTGGCCTTCTGACTTGCTTTGGCCAACAGAATGCGATGGAAGTAACATTGTGTTAGTTCCAAGCTAAGTCTCTAGAGGCCCTGACGGTGCTTCTACACTGTCATGGAACCAACCCTATGATTAATATGTGAACAAGCCCAGTCTTGTTTGCTGGTGGGTGAGAAGTAATGCAGAGCAGACCCAAGCCATTAGAGCTGAAGCCTTCCTAGCACCCTGCTGACCTACCAGATCATCACAGACACATGAGGGATCTCAGCCAAGAACAGAAAAATTGCCCGGCTGGGTCCAGGCCAAATTGCCAACCCAGTAGCCTGAAGGAGCCAAAGGAACTAGCTATATGGATATCTGATGGAAGGATATTTTGGGTAAGATCAGCATATGCAAAGGTCCTGAGGTGAGAGCATGTCTGCCATTTCTGAGGAAAGGGGAAGAGGTTGGTTTGTCTGGAGTAGAGTAAGCGATGAAGGGAGAGGGATAGGGGATGAAATGAGAGGAGGAGTGTGGCGATTGTACAAATGTGACCACATCTCATTTCCCTTTCTGCATGCTTGCTCTTGCAGTGGGATACCACAGACCCTCCCATCAAGAAGTGGACTCTGTCCTTCCACTCCTTGCATCCGGGTTGGCCATGTTGTTTGCTTTGACCAATGGGACGTCAGCAAATATTAGCAGAGGCTTGAAAAGCACTTGCACATCAAGGCTTGCTCTCTTGCTATTCCTGAAACCCCTGACTGCCATGCAGGTCCAGGTTATTCTGCTGGATTAAGACCCATCACACTCATCATCAACACAACACCTAGCCACCCCCTCCCCGCCGCCGTGTGGTATACAGTGTTGTCCAAGCCAGCTGTTTCTCTATTGGCTTTCTGTCTGGGTTTTCTAAGTGCGGGTATTGAAGTCCTTTACTATTATTTATTGCTGTCAATTTCTGCCTTCAGCTCTGTTTTGCATATTTATATGGATAATTAACTAATTAATTAATTCAGGTGCTCTGATGTTGGGTGTTTATATATTTATAATTGTTACATCTTCCTTTTCAATTGACACTTTTATCATTATATAATGACCTTCTTTGTCTCTAGAGACCGACCGTTTGGGACTTAAAGTCTATTTTGTATAATATAAATCTAGCCACCTCTGCTTTCTCATGGTTACCATTTGCATGAAAGGACTTGTTCTCTTAGCCTATGTATGTTTAATTCTAAAGTGTGTCTCTCTTAATTGAAACTTTTTACAAATACGTTCACAAAAATGTGAGACAATGCCACTCTATTTTTTTTGTCTTGGAATTTATACTTACTATTTATAAAAAAAAGTTTGAAAACATGTTTATTTAAACATGTATATTTATGTTGTTGCTTTTTTAAAAGAATCAAATGGATATCTTATTTATTTTTTTATTGTTTATTTATTTTTGAGAGAGAGTGAGAGACTGTGTGTGAGGAGGGGAGGAGCAGAGAGAGCAGAGAGAGAGGGAGACACAGAATCCGTAGCAGGCTCCAGGCTCCGAGCTGTCAGCACCGAGCCCGATGTGGGGCTCAAACTCATGAACCATGAGATCATGACCTGAGCCAAAGTCAGAGGCTTAACTGACTGAGCCACCCAGGTGCCCCCAAATGGATATTTTAAAAATTTGTCGGGGGTACCTGGGTGGCTCAGTCATTTGGGCATCTGACTCTTGGTTTGGGCTCAGGTCATGGTCCCAGAGTCATGGGATCGAGCTCCATGTCGGGCTCTGTGTTGAGCACGGAGCCTATTTGGGACTCTGTCTCTCTCTCCCTCTGACCCTGTCCCACACTCGTGCTCCCTAGCCCTCTAAAAATAAAAAATAAAAATAAATACAGTCTCTCTTGCAGATAGCATATCACTAGAGCATGTTTATTTATCCATTCTATGCCTTTTAATTGGTAAGTTTAATGTGTTTACCTTCAAAGTAATTAGTGAGAAGTGAGAACTTACTGCTGCCATTTTGTTCACTGCTTTGTTTGTCTTGTAGTTGTTTTCTTCCTCTTTTTCAGCTTCTTTATTGCACTTCTCTATTGTACACTGGAGCTCTCTTAGAGCTAGTCTTATTGCCATATAGATGTTTATTCATTGTTTTTGTTGGTTTTGTGGGAGAGATGAGCATTGGGACTTCCTAGTTTGCCTTCTTGCTAACGTGAGAATAGAGACAATTATCATTAACTCAGAGACTATTGAAAATAGAAGGAATGGAAACAGTCGTTCATGAGGGCTCCACCCTCATGACCTAATCACTTCCTAAATGCCCCACCTCCGAATACCCTCACACTGGGGATCTGGTTTCAACATAGGACTTTTGGGGGAAAGTTTCATTCCTTACACGCTATAACTTTGGCCAACAGAATGTGGCGGAAGTGATGATGTGCCAGCTCCATCTCTAGGCCGCAAGATCGTGGTCCTTTCTAAATCTTCTCTTCAATTCCTGCTGTGTGGGAAGAATAAGGCTGCTGGGAAGCAAGAGAACATGTGGAACAGACCCCACTTGTCCCAGCTGGGGCTGTCCAAGGGCAGCATAGTGCTAGTGTCCCCCAAATATGTGAGAGATCACAGTCAAGAGCAGCACAGTTATGTGCGTGACCCACAGCTGATGGCCACCATTAATGGATGCCCTATCTCCATACCTGTTGCAATGTACCTTTGTAGCTCTTCCCATTAAAAGATGAAGGGTTTTTTTCCCCCCACGTCTTGAATCCACCGTCGATAGGCCTTGAGTGGCTTTGCACACTTCTACTCTCCCTCTCGGAACTCTGCCATGCAGTGAGAACGTGCCTGGGCTAGTCTGATGGAAGATGAAAGGCCATGTGATTGGGAGCCAGCTTATCCCAGCAAACCCCCAAATATGTGAGAGAGCCCTGCCAAGATCAACAGAGCTTTCTAATTTACCCACCGCTGACCATAGACACATAAGGGAGTCTAGCAAAAAATGAGAAGAAATGTCCAGCTAACTCATAGGCTCACAAAAATGAATGGTTATTGACTTAGACCAGTGAATTGTGAAGCGGTTTGATACAGCACAATGGGGAAGCAGCACAGGCCCTATCAACAAAGTAACCTGGAAGGAAGTGACTTTTGTGTATCTTTTCTGGGCAGGCGTTAAATTACTATGAAATTCAAAATTGGTCTTCCAGAGATGGGACATCTTAATCCATGTTGATCTTTGACTTAAAATTTTAAATGGCTTTTTTAAATAAGAAAACATGCAAATAATGTCAGCCCCTGGATGAGAGTGGGAGAGCAGGAAGGAGGGTGAGAAAAAGAACAGTAAATAAGTGTAACTTGAACATAAAATTGCAATTGAAGTTTGTTATCTTAGTTTTCTGGTGTTTTGTGTTGGTGCCTATGGTAAACAAAATATTAATTATACATGTGTACAGAAATAAACCCACTGAACTTCCTGAATAAAAATTTAAGTCTGACGATTTTTGACACTGGCTACACTTTCTGATATTCTTAATTGCTATTTCCAAAGGTAAACTGGCATAGTACTAAGATAATAAATATCCACATTTATGTAAAGGTCTTTAATAAACTGGGATTCAACATTAAAGTTGTCCTCAACAGTAGGAAAAAAACACTAGCTCCCATAACAATAAAGCATTAATGGTAATTTTGAGATAACTTCCCAATATTCTATTCAAACTACTTATGTCCTGCACTTTTGAATTCCGTGGATGGAGAGTTTTCTTTGCAGATAGCTGGGCTTTGAGGAATAGTGATGGAGATTGGAGCTATACAGTTTGCAGCCATTTTAAGAAATATACGCTAATAGAAAAACAAAGGCTGCTCAATTGGGAGACTGGGATATGGTTTCATAACACATAACATGGTTTAATAAAGTCATTAGAAAAGGAGAAAAAATTGGCTGCACAAAAACACAAAAGAAAAATTGGATTAATAAAGCCCTCATTAAACCAGGTAAAAAGAGACAGTGACTTAAAAGCAATAATGTGAACTTGCAGTATGTTTTGAAAAGAGGAATCCTTTTGATTCTTCATGAAAGTGGATAGCAACCACCGTGTTAACCTGCTTCACCTCAAGCACTCATGAGAAATCATTTCCACTCGCAGCTTCCTGGGATGGCTCTCTCAACTTTTCACTAAAAAGAAACTGGGGTCCTTACAGAGTAGCATACTTTAAAATCAGCCTGGAACCTTCTGTTTTTGGGAGGAAGCCGCCTGGGTTGTGACGTAAGAGTTGGCGTAAAATCATTCCTAACGGTCCGTGAAAATTTGAACATTAAAAAAGTGATTACATCAAAACATATCAAAATTGTACACCTTCAGTATGTGCAATTGTGTGTCACTTTTACCTCAATAAAACTATTTTAAGTTAACAAAAAAAGTGATTATGGTTCCCTAGAACCAGTAGAGTCTATGAAAGGCCAAATGTCTGTGATGATGCTCAGAGGGACAACACGAAGTGAGCAAGATACAAGTTGTGTAAAACGCACGCGTGACTCCCATCCTGAGACAAACTCTGGAGCAGGACCACCTGAGTCTGGGTGTTAGATCTGTGAGTTTTCTCACCTAGGAACTTGGGGGCAGATATTGCATGAGCATCTGGTTTCACCCTTGCTGACGAGGACAGGAGCTTTTTGAGGCTGAGTTTGGCTCAAAAGAGAGGCACGTGTTTTGGTGAGTTTTTCCGGAATGACGTAACACCCATATCTAAATATGGTGCCGTGGTACTCCTGGTGGTACCATGAATTCAGATGCGCCAGGACCCCATCCTGTAGTGGATTTTTGCAGTTACGTGTTCCCAAGGACCCTACATATGCAAGAGAAGCTGTGCTGAGATATGGAAAAGAACTTTATTCCTCATTTTAGGAGGAGAAAACATGTTTTATTCAGTAAAAATAAGAAATGCATACAGGAAAGGAGAAGACTTGGTGCCGTGAAACCAGAAAAACATATCGTCTCCATAATTACTGGTAATGTGCTTATGTCCTAAAAATAGAAATATAGGCATAGTGTAAGCAACCAAAAATATTTTGAAGCCTAGACAAGGGGCAGTGGTTCATCAAGAATTCAGCTTTGTTGATCCAACGGAACTCTTTATCTCATGAGGCAAATATTGCTTGCAGCTGTACTCCCTTCTAGGCACTCTGGGGGCAGAGTTATCTGGAAGAAATGGTAGGGGAAATAAAAGTAAAAAGTATGCTAAAGACCTTGTCTTGTTGGGGTAGGAGTGCAATAGAGAACTGATTATTTTTTGGCATTGAGGCGAAAACATACTTCCTCAGTGCCTAGAGTTCTTACATCCCATTCTTAGCTTCCACTCTAGGGTAGGAAGGGCCACACTGACTGAAATGCAAGCACAGGTTCTGCTGAGGCATCAGGCCCAGAGCAGTTCGTGAAAACTTCCAGAGAAGCTCAAGTCACCGACTAAATTCTGATAGGCCCCAAACAATTCTCAAGGAAATAGAAGATTGACTATCCTCTGCTAGAGAGGATTCAGAAACCGGGGAAAGGTTTGAATCGAGGTGATGTTAACCGGCATCGTCATTGAGGAAACAGCGTAAAGAAACCTTTGGTTTGGGGTGAGGGGTTAATATCAGTCTCAAAGTTAAGTCATTTTAGGACATGGTCCAAATGTCCCTTTTCAATAAACATCAAACGCTTTAAGGCTTCATGGTCAAAAATGAAGTCTTTTCCCACAGTGCTGTGACCAGAATATTCCTGCTCCCTGAAGAGGCATGTCTTCCCATAATGGAAAACTATTAGGACAGAAGAATAACCTATCTTCTGAGACAGGTTATCTAGACTCTTTGTGGTTGGGCAGGACTCTGAAAATATAGAGGGAAAGTCGAGGACAAAATAACCAAAAGCAAAAGAAGGAACCAGTGCTGACAAATGAGGGGGCGAGGGAAGCAGTGTGGCTGTAGTAGGTCCACGGGCAAGTGGAGAACGGGAATGGCTCCATGGGGGAGTCATGGCGCAGAGGTTCAGCTTTCATTAGGAATTGAGTTCTAGGAAGGAGATGGTATTTTAAGTCAATAATCTGGCAGCAATTAACAGGATGGACAGGAGTAATGAGGGGTCGTGAGGTCAGTGGAAGGATATATATAATCTCGATGATGACAGCCTGAGCAAGGGACGGGAGACCGGTAAAGAATGAACAAATATATTCTAGGCACACTTAAAAGCAGTGTTGTTTTATTTTTTCATTACAAAGGTATTATGTGCTCACTTTAGAAGTTTTAATGATACAAAAGTACACGAGGTAAAAAGAATACGTATACGCACGTACATGTATATATGCAACCACTATTAGAAGTGATATTTCTAACTCCTAAGCCACTGTAGGAAAGGAGGACATGCGCCTTGACGAGCTTAGCAAAAAGAGAAACAAATTAAAATAATGACAGAATTATAAATAAAGGTTACATCATTGTAATAAATGTGAAAATTTTAATTATGAATTAAAAGGCAAACATTCCAGATGGAGTAAAAGAAAAAATCATCATGTACCGTTTGGAAAAGATAAAGACACACCTAAAACAAAACAGTGCAGAAAAACTGCAGATACTGAAATGGATAAAGTTACACCGGACAAGTGCTAACAAAAATCAAGTAAAGGTGGCAAAGAAACATCACGGCAAAAAGCATCAAATGGGTCAAAGAAGGTACCTTTATGTTGTGAACTAACACAATCCAATGAAGATAATCATGAAATTTAATGCACTGAAAAAGAATTTCAAATTTGCAAAGCAGAAAAGGCTAGAAATAGAAGACTATGATAAAATAAGTGGGAGATTTTACATACTCTCATCAAAAATTTAGATTGAGCACATCAAAAGGGAAAATCTGAGTAACAATTCAATTTAATATGTAGAAATATGATATAATATTACCCAAACAAAAAGGAAACATACATTTGCTTCAATTGCCCATGGAATATTTATAAAAGTTTATTACATTAGGACACAAAAAATTTCCAAAATGTATAATCCACACAGGAAACATTCTCCATCCATGAGACAGTAGGATTAGTAATAAGAGGGGGAAAAGGGTAGAAAAACAAAATGTCGACTAAAATCTAACCATGCTGAAATAGATAAATACTTCTAAATAACTCTTGGATTAAAAAGGAAAACAAAACTAACTACAGATGAAGTGACCCCCCCCCCCCGGAAAAAAAAGGTCACACTGTTTTGGCTAATGCTGTTTATGGTAACACTGTTTATGTGGAAACTGGGGGCACGGTCAAACACATCCAGAGGAAAATTTCTCATTTAAATGCATTAAGTATAAAATAAGAAAGACTGAAAAATAAACTAAGCATTCACTTAATTATTCTAGAAAGAGACCAAACAGAACCAAAGAATATAGAAAGAAGTATTAACAAAAGCAGAAAGTGATATTAAGGAACAACTTTTAAAAATAGTTAAACTGAAAATAAAATACACAAATCTATGAACAGTTCTGTTAAAGAAAAAAAGGAGGATATCGCCACATATATGCAAGTTAAGACACATTAGACGATTATGTACAACTTCTAATCAATACATCTGAAAATCTAAATGAAATGGGAGAGTTTCACAAATTGCCCCAAGGAGAGGTGGAAAACTTGCATAAACTGATCATCAGAGCAGGAAAAAGACTTCTAAATACAGAGAACAGATCGGTTGCCAGATGGGTGGCGGGTGGGGGAATGGGTGAAATAAAGGAAATTAAGAGTACACTTATCTCAATGAGCACTGAGAAATGTATAGAATTGTTGAATCCTTCTATTGTCCACCTGAAACTAATATAAACCGCATGTTAATTCAATAAAAAAATATAAATGAAATTTTAAAACTAAAAATTCACACACATAAGGAAGAAACTGAGAGATTTGCATTTCTACCCTCCCACTTCCCATATAAGCACCAGGACGAAATGGTTTTATGGGTATTACCAACTTTTCAGGGGAACAGCTTGTGTCTAAGGCACACTGTAAAATAAGAAAAAAAATCCAGTTCATTCACAAGTACACACAATCATGATATTAAAGCAGGAAAAGGACATCACACAAAGGAAAACAATAAATGAGAGTTTCCCAACAAGCGTGTGTGTAATTTACCTTCTAAGGCCTTGGGGGGCAAACAGGCAGAGCCTGAGAAGCCAGCTGCCTCTGCCCTGAGCAGTCCTGTCCATCTGCCCCAGTGTGCCAACATGTGAAAAAGGTAAGGAGGCGGCGCTGTAGGCACTTGTTAATATAGAGCTTTACATCCGAAATCAAATACTGACAGAACCAAAACACCACTACCAAGTCAACTGGATTCCAAGAATGCAAGAATGTCTCAACATTAGGAAACCTATCAGTGTAATTAACTACATTAAGGGATTAAAGAGAACAACCATATTATCGCCCTGGCAGATGCCAGAAGAGACTTTATACCATTCTTTGTCTGTTCCTGACAGAACTAGAAGTCAATCAGGAATCAAGACTAGAAGAGTATTCCCATAACTGGAAAAAGGTTATCTATCATAACCAATGGCAACCATCATGTTTTACAGTGAAAAAAGGTATTTGTGTTCAAGTCAAAAACAAGAGAAGGATGCTTGCTCTTTATGAATCAGTATAAATCTGCATTGTCCTAGAAGTCATAAGATCTTTATCGATGTTGTATAAGGGGAAAAAAATGAGATACAAACATTAGCAAAGAAAAGACAAACGTGCCATTGTTTACAACTGACATGCTCCTGTACCTAGGAATTCAAGATAATTAACTGGAAAAATAACATAGGGCTAAGAACAGAGTTTAATATGATGCCTGGATACAGGATAAATGCAAAACTTGGTGTCATGAAGATATCAGTTCTTGACACATTACTCAAAAGGCCTGAGGCAATTCAAGGGATTTTTTTTTTTCTTAACAGAAGTTGATGAGCTGATTCTAACATCCATCTGAAGAAAATGTACAAGAATAGCTAAGCAAATCCTGAAAAATCAAACAGAATAATGGAGGAAGAAAAGCAGCCCCATCAGTTTTCAAAACATATTATAGTGCTATAGTAATTAAAGCAGAAAGGAACCAGCTCAGTAAAAGACAAAACTGGACAGAAAAGAAGCATAAGTATACCCATATACTTCCTGATAAAAAAAAAAAAGAATTCCAAATTAGTGCAGACGTAATTCCATAAATAACATAGGAAAAAATAAACATAGGTCCCTTACTTTCCACCATACACACACACAAAATCAATTCCATATGGACATATGGATTAAGGCACTACATAATAAAAACTAAATAACGTATTAGAAGAAAACAGAAGATAATACTTTTATAATGTTGAGATACAGACACCAACCTAAGTATGAGACAAAACCAAGAAACTATAAAAGAAAGATTCATATGTTTGCCCATTTCTATAATTAGATTGTTAGGGCAATACCACCATAAATAAATGTTGAAAAAGACAAATGACCGACATTTGTGGTATACGGCAGACAAAAGGATACCGGCTCTGATATCCAGAGACCTCGTACAAATCAACAAGGAAAAAGACAAATGATTCAACAGAAAAATAAGGCAAAGGATATGAACGAGCAATCTCCAACAGGAGAAATACAAATAACTAATAAAAATATTAAAAGGTGCTTAACTTTACTAGTGATCAGGGGAAAATAACTTAATGGAATGAGATTGGATTTTTCATCCAAAATGCTGACAAAAATTAAAAAGAATGACAGGGTCCAGCATGCCAGGGGTCAAGTTAGCTCACACCCTTTGATCTAGCCATCATACTTCTAAGGTACCAGCCTGTAAAAATACTTGTAAATGTGCAAAAGATAGATTAAAAAGAATGTTTTTATAGCATTATCTGTAATGGTAAAGAAAAAAAAAACAACTGTTAACAATCTCAAGATTTATGTGGGAAGAGTTGAATAAATTATATAGTACACCTTACTATGGAATTCCCTCAGCTATTACAACAAAATGACTTCTATTGGGGCGCATGGGTGGCTCAGTCGGTTGGGCTTCTGACTTCGGCTCAGCTCATGATCTCACAGTTCATGAGTTCGAGCCCTGCATCGGGTTCTGTGCTGACAGCATGGAGCCTGGAGCGGGCTTTGAGCTCTGGGTCTCCCTCTCTCTGCCCCTCTCCCACCCCTGCTCACCCTCTGTCTCTCTCTCTCTCTCTCTCTCTCTCTCAAAAATAAATAAACATTAAAAAATATTTTAATGACTTTCTATTGAGCGCGGCTGGGGAGGGCAAGTTGTAGAATAATATGTACAGGATGACTTCATTTTGTGAAACATCAAGAACACATGCACATACAGAGAAAAAGTAATCATGGCTGTCTCTGGACAGCGGAACTGTCACTTGTTACTCTATATACTACTGCATTTACAGTAAGCATATATTACTTTTGTAGCAACAAAAAAATAAGCTCGCTCTGTAACATTTGGATTAAAAAAACAACTGTAAGGAAACAGAAAAAAATGATGCGAAATGTCACTAGACAAAGGCAATTATTATTAACCCGTCAACACTTTTTCAGTCTCTGGTATGCACATTAAACATATCTGAGATCTTCCTCTATGTAGTTTGGGGCTTGTCTTTCAATTATTGTTAAATTGTATTTTCCCTATAGGAAATTTAGAGAATAAAGAACTGCAAGAGAATAAAAAGCCCATGTATTCCAGCCACCCAGAGATAACTGCTTAAGAAATACCATGCGATTTGAATTCACCGAATTGTATTATGAGTAATCCACGCACGGTGTCTCATCGATCTGTGCATGGCCCGCTTTTATTTTTATCCATTAACTTATTGGATTTAATTTTCATAATCATACAATTCTTAGTCAATGGTATGCTTTTAATTATATAAGGAACACCCACCCACCCATTGAACCTGAGTGCTAGAATACGGACGATAACTTCAATCCACTTCTACGATCTTCTCCTATTCCAGCCCCTTTCCTCAGTCCCAATGACCATTATCCCGAAGTTTTTACTGATTCTCCTTTGCTTTTTAATAAAATATTTTAAATCCCAAATATATATGTGTAGCTAAATAACACAGTGTTTAGTTTCACTTGTTTTTGAATAATATAGGAAGGACATCCTATTATACGTGCTCTTCCGGGACTTGATACCTTAATTTAACATTATAGAAGTACAATCTACCCATATTATTATGCTCAGCAGTAGTTCATTTCTCTGCTGTATAATATTACACTGTGTAAATATACCACGATTTACCCATTTTCCTCTTGGGACTTTTACCACTGACATAGTAGTGTATATTCTTCCGGTCATTTTTCAGAGGACATTTATATAGTTTGCCTTCTAAAGATTTGACTGTTATACATACTTCCATGTGACCTGTTCCTCTCACTAATGAGATCTTGTCAACATATTCCTATTTCAGTGAATATTCTTCTGTGGTGCAAACTTAAATGGCTGCATAGTACTCTGTCATAGAGTTACCGTATAATTTTATTTAACCACCCCCGATTCTTGGACATCTTGACTGCTTATGGGTTTTTTGCTCTGATAAGCATTATGATGTACATATCCCTTAACTCGGCAACTCTCCTTTAAGAATTTATCCTAAGTGATACCTGAACAAATTTGCACACGATCACGTACAGGGCCACCATGGAAGACGACACAGTTTGTGTTCTGCACAACTTGTGTAACGTATGTGCTCATCACAGCAGTTTTTAGAATACAAAACAACTAGGAAGAACCTGATGCCCGCCAATAGGAGATATTAAAGTTAGATATTAAAATTAGAACATAGACTCACAGTCACTGACATGGGAAGACGTTTATAATTTATTGTTAAGGGGAAAACTGGGTTAAATATAAGTATGATTCCATTTTGTGAAAGAGAATAAACATACCTGTGAAAGAGGGTGGAAAAATATACACCAAAAACCTTATAGAAATTATCTCTAAGTATTGAGTTTATTTGAGATCTTAATTTTTTTCAATTTGGTTTCTTTCATTTTGAAGTGTTTTCAACAGTAAAACTTGATTACATGTATAATAAGATGAATAAATAATGAACGTTTATGCACAATCATTTAAATATTTTTCCTGAATATAAAATACTTTCACACTGTAAGAACTTTGGGAGGAAAAAAAAAAAAAGAACACCAAGAAGTACACACAAGTCACACATAAACGTACCCACCTAGAGATAATTAGTTCACAATCTCCAATATGTTTATTTCTAGTCGTTTGTCTCTGATTATATATACTCAAGATAATTGCAACCACACTTTATGTAATCTTGTGTGCTGATTTTTCACTTAACATTATATAATATCAACATACCACAAATATTTTAATGAAAGAACATTCCATCACATGGAAATAGCACATTTACCTAACCATGCCCTTAAAGTGAGACCCTTAGGTTTTTCTGTTTTTCACTATACCACGTACTACGTGAGGAACATCTTTGTGCATGAATTATCCGCATTTAAATGAAATAATTTGAAATGAAATCTTGAATAGATTCACTGAGATGAAAACACGAAGTCAAAGAGTACCAACATTTTTATATCCCTTGATATACAGTGCCAAAACTATACTTACTATACATTTTTTAAGGCAGCATGGAGCAGTAGGGAAAAAAACAAGTCAAAATACATGCATCCCATGCCCATCTTTAGTACTTGCTGTTTTACCTGATTAGGTGAAACTGACATAAAACATCCATCTTACTAATCAAGTGAGAAAATATATCCTTCAGTCACCATAAATGTTACTTCCTCAGGAATGCTTTCCTTAACTTTCCAGACTCTCACAACATCCTATACTTACTTTTCCTTCATGGTCTTGCAACAACTGATAGATAATTGTTCAATTATTTGTACACTGTCAGTTTCCCCTAGGTGATTTTGAGCTCCATTAAAATATTCCTGGCACACAGTTGGCGCTCAATAAACATTTGTTGAATGGATGAAGACATGGATGATGGATGAAATGATAGCACTTTGCAAAATAAATCATTAGACATTTGGAAGGTATTTCAATTTTAATAATTATTATTCATTTGTATTACCATGTAGACAATTCTAGATCTTTAGGGATCCCTTGACCAACCATAATTTCATTATGTAGCTTTAATGCTTGTCATGCCACCCAGAGGCATGGTAGCAATATTGCTGGAAGCACCTGTTAGGAGGTGAGACTTGGAGAACCAAGTAGTTAGTTCTCTAGGCCAGCATGCTGGGGGTTAGGGAGTTGTAGTTACCATTAGTTGAACACAAGACAGTAGTCAGGAATCCAGGAGATCAATGATATGTGAAGAGACAGGTAAATCCTGGAGGTCAGAAACAAACTCATGATAAGTGGTCTATATAGTAAGGTATAACTGGAGAATGGTCAGTGATAAGAGATTGAAGTTGATGGGAGGGTCAAATTCCAAGCACCAGGACTCAAAGCATGGACTTATGAATATGATTCTAAAGCAAATGGCTCTTGAACTCAGTGCTTCCTTATTTCTGCCCAAATTGAAAACGGTATCAGGAAGTGTTTGTGCCTAGTTCCATACACATGGGCAAGGGAATAATAGTAAATAGTTGAGGAATGAGATCTGTGGGTACAAATATGTTCTGATAGTGACAGGAAAAAGTGAGACCATTTGGACATAAGATCTGATAATAGTCTGCACACAAAACGGGAGCAATCACGCTTTGGATCCCATAATTCTCATCTTGACTTTCAGCAGCAGATATTATAGCATAGCGGTTAGGATCATGGGCTCTGGTCACAAGCTAGCTGAGTCCAAATCCCAGCTTTCTCATTTCACTTATTAGTTGTGTCCTTTGGACAAGTTACTTCACTTCTGTGTGTCAGTTTCCTCATCTGTAAAACGGAGATGACAGCACCTACCTCAGTGGGTTCTTGGGAAGATTAAATGAGTTGATGCATGTTACAACCTTAGAACAGTGCCTGGACGTAGCAAATGCTATGTCAAGTGTTATTATTATGATTACTATTATTATTAATTGGTCACATAAGACCAAACAAAAACTGGTGTTAAAAGAAATGGATAAATACACTGTATGTTAACTCTAATAAACAGTCTCTAAACAGGATTTTTTTTCATTAAATAAGAATTTCACTTGCACCTAAACATAGTTGACTATATGAAACCTATAAGCATCAGGGAAGTAGCAAAATTTCTCACAGCAATCCCATCAGTGTGTTTATTTTCCAGAGGCTGTTTTATGAACACTATCTTAAAAAGTTGTAAAGCATAAATACATATTTACTAATAGCAGAAAACACTATTAAGCTGCAATACAGTTAATCCATAAAATCTGGTCTGTAAGAAGGAACACCTTATTAGATTTTTTGAGGCTAAATCTACTGTAGGCAGGATTACTTGTGTTGGAGGGCCTGTCTGTAGAAAGATCTGACACAGAAAGGCTTGGACTTGGGAAGACTAATTTTAAAAAGGTCTGGACCTGGGGAAAGGTCAGAAGACCTGGACTATGGAACATGTTAGAATACCTGGATATTGTAGACACTGGAAGACCCAATGTTAGAAGACCGGCACTCTGGAGACGTCGGAAGATGTGGATGTTGAGCCCCCTGTTGGAAGACTGGGTAGTTGTCGGAAGACGTGGAGATACTGGAAGACGCGGAGTTGCTGGAAGACGAGCAGATGCTGGAAGCCCTGGAGATGCTGGAAGCCCTGGAGATGCAGGAAGACGTGGATTTTCTGGAAGACGCAGCTTAGTTGGAAGACGTGGATTTTCTGGAAGACAAATTTGTTGGAAGACGTGGGTAGGCCGGAAGACACGAATTTGATGGGAGACACAGCCTTGTTGGAAGACATGGATTTGCTGGAAGACGTCGATTTTCTGGAAGACATCGATTTTCTGGAAGACCTGGAGGTCATTGGAAGACGTGGATTTCCTGGAAGACATGGATTTTCAGGAAGACCCGAGTTGTCTGGAAGACCTGGATTGTTTGGAAGACGTAGATTTGCTGGAAGACCTGGAGGTTCCTGGAAGACATGGATTTTTTTCCGGAAGACGTGGATCTCTAGGAAGACATATATTTGTTGGAAGACCTGGATCTAGCGGAAGACATAAATTTTCTGGAAGACGTGGCTTTATTAGAAGACCTGGATTTATTTAGTGGAAGACATAAATTTTGTTTGGAAGACGTCGATTGACTAGAAGACTGGATTTGGTGGAAGACATGGATTGGTTGGAAGATCTGGACTTTTCTGGAAGATATGGATTTGGTGGAAGACGTATATTTTTCTGGAAGACATGGAGTGAGTGGAAGCCCTGGATTTCTTTCTGGAAGACATCAATTGACTGGAAGACCTGGATTTTCTGGAAGACATAAGTCAGCTGGAAGACTTGGATTGATTGGAAGACTTGGATTTGGTGGAAGACAGTTTTTTTCCGGAAGACATGGATTGGCTGGAAGACCTTGAAATTGCTGGAAGATGTGGATTGTCTGGAAGACCTTGAAACCATTGGAAGACATGGATTTTCTGGAAGACGTGGATTTTCCTGGAAGACGTGGATTTTCCTGGAAGATACGGGTTTTATGGAAGACCTATAATTACTGGAAGACGTGGATTATCTGGAAGACCTTGATGTTGGAAGACTTAGAACTTGTTGGAAGACTTGGAGTTGCTGGAAGACCTGGAGTTGTTGGAAGACCTTGACACTGGCACCATTGGAAACCCTGGACATTGGAGACATTGGAAGCACAGGATATTGGAGACATTGGAAACCTTAGATTTTGTGGACATTGGTTATTCTGGACGTTGGAGACTTTGGAGACCCTAAATGTTTGGAATTCATGGGTATTGGAAGCCCTGAATACTTAGAGGCATTGTAAGTCCTGCACCTTGGAAGCCCTAAACATTGGAAGATATAGACAATGGAAGATCTAGACATTTAGAAATCCTAAAATTGGAAGCCCTGGGTATCGGGAGATATTTGGGAAACCTGGATATTGACACATTCATGTTAAGACACAGAATTTGGAAGCTATAATTTTCATGATGCTGGAAGTCAAGGACGTTGGCAGCCCTAGACATTAAGAGACTTGGACAGTAAGATGTCAGGATGTCAAAAGACCAAGTAATCCAGACATTGGGGATGTTGGAACACCTAACCATTGGAAAACCTGGTTCTTAGAGATATTGAAAGATTTGGGCAGTGGAAGAAATGGTGATAATAAGACATTGTAAAATCAGAATTTAGGAGACACTAAAAACTGTAGGAACCAAATGATGTGAGAGCTAGAAGATATTAGAAGAGCTGCACTAGGACACAATAAAACGTGGACTCTAGAAGACGTGCATATATGGGACACTGGAGGATTGGGAACATAGAGAAATTGGAACTTAGAACTCTGGACCCTGAGACAAGACCTGGAACTTGATGATTGATTATTGGAGAAAGTAGAAGACCTAGAGTTTTAATGTCCCCGATGATGAGGAGATTAGAAAACCCTGGCATTAGAGATGCTTCAGGCCAGAGAGTGGAAGATGTGGGCATTGTAACATTTAGAAGATCTGGCAATTGGAGATGTTGGAAGCTGTGAAGCTCAGAAAACCTGATGTTAGAGATACTAGCGAATCAAAAGACCTAATCTTAGAGATACTAGAAGGTCATGTTGAAAGATATTGACAATGTTGAAAGACTTTCACATATGGACCTGATGTGACATTTAAAGACATATGATAAGGCTACTCTAGTAGTCTTTATAACTATGGCATCTCTCACTAAAAAGCAAAACACAGAGAAAGGACATCTTAGGAAGATGACAAAGAGGAAGCAGGGAAATTCAAGCGAAAGCAAGTAGTTTAAATGGGTTGGAACCTATTTTCATAGTCCCAGTGAACTAGCCTTGTATCGTTTGACAGGATGTGAATGAGGAATTATCAAAGATGAAGGAATATCCAGCTTGGAGAACTACTTGACTTTAAATAGGAGTCAGCCAGCCAATGTTTTCTGTAAATAGTTAAGATTTTGCGGGCCATATGGTTTCTATTGCAACTACTTAATTCTATCATTATAATGTAGCCATAGGCGATACATAAATGAGTGGGCATGGTTGTGTTGCAATAAAACTTTTATTTAAAAAAAGTTGGGCCAGTTTTGACCCAAAGGCCTTGGTTTGCCAGTTCCTGCTCTAGATGCCAAATCTAGGGTATAGTAAATATATTAAGTACATCCCAGGCTAGCATTCACATGCAAAAGAGTGTGTCGAGCAATTTGAAGCCTGGTGATAAATAAAGATACCATGTATGTGATGATGCTCAGGATAGGAGGCTAGCAAGAGCCTGAGAATGGAGTTTAGATCTCCACTTAATTATTCCAGGGGCACAACAAGAATATTTGTATTTAGAGCCAGAATTGAATGGGTAGCATTCAGGACCCCAGGCAAACGGGGCTGGGGTTCAGTGAGGATACCCTAACTCAATAGGCTGGAAGCTTAAAAAGAATATTAAAGAAGAAAGTCACTTTTACACACCGGGGTTATCCTGCCAGGACTAAGCACCATTCATCCAAAGAGAGGGAGTCCCCAGCCCAGGGCAGAGAATAAGTGGCAAAGCCTTCACTCTGTGTCCCATATTCTTCTCATTAGGACACTGATCATGCCACTGCCAATTAATCAAGAGCCAAGTCTAGGTGTTTGTAATAATGGAGGAGAAGAGGAAGGAGACTACAGCTTTGAAGTCTCATCTCAGGCACTCTGGCTTCAGGTAATAAGTCTAATTTCTGCTCTTACCCACCAGAGCTTAAGCAACAAACGTTAAGAGATCAGGGTTGAGTTGTAAGCTGAAGATCTTTAGTACTTAGGGCTGAGGAAGACACGGGTGATCACATACACTGTAGGAAAGAGAACACCGGCCGGCAAAACTGGTTACAATACGCTGGGACTGGGTCATGATTTAAAGGTTAAGTAGTGGAATATATAGACAATGGGCAGCCACTGAAGATTTTTGAACAAGGAAGTACCAGCATCTGAATTGTACACGAGGAAAATTTGTCAAGCAGCCAAGTGCCGAAGACTACCAGACATAATATACCAGAACATCAAAGACTCCCAAGTTCAAACACTAGAAGAGTTGGGATGTGAGTCATGAAGCCACTATAATCATCCAGGCTAAGTGGTAACGGGGGCTTGAACTGAGGCAGTGACAGCTCTGTTACCCAACAGATCCAGCATTTGGATGATGATGAATACTCAGCATTCTGGAAAGCATGATGCTAAGTTTCTTGAATGCCATCACAGAATGCATGAAATAGCGAAGATGTTCAGAAGCGAGTTATGCGGAATTGTCCTCCCCTCGTAAGAGTACTTAGATATCCAATTTTCTATCAAAGGCAGCTGAGCTAATAATTTGGTGGTTTAAGCAAAGTAGGTCCTATAGAGCTTTATTGTTAGCTCCTATTAACACAGAGTGACTTAATTATCTTAAAAGTGGAACCAAGTGGATGGATTATTTTCTAGAGAATAGGAATATACCCATGTGAAAAAAGTCATTAAAAGTCATCCCTATATGAATAAATATCGTGCAAGGATAACCACTTGATAAACAAAGCACATATAAATGGAGCTGCAGTCAAGGAGTACCATAGGGGCAAAGGAATTATCATTTCAGGTATCTTTCACAAGCAAAGAAAAATATTGCAAATCAATTTTTATTCCTTCTCTCTTCTTAAAACCATCATGCATACCATTTTTTGAAGGAAATTAGATAAAATATCAAAATATTAAAATCCTGCAAAAACATGAGTAAACTATCATCTTTAGTTCTATAATGCTTGTTATAATAATAATAGCAACAATTTATTGAGCGCTTACTATGTGCCAGGCACTGTACTAGGCATTTCATATAATCTCATAGCAATCCTATAATGGCAGGTATTTTTCGACCCCGTTTTACAGATTAGAAACTCAAGTCTGAAATGGTTAAAAAGCATGCCCACAGTCACATAGCTGGTAATTGGCAGGGACAGGATTGAAAGCAACTCTGATCCCCAAACCTAGGCCCCACGCTGACTTGCCACACCCCAATAGCTCAAGGGTGATCCTGCGGGGACCAAGCGCCACTCACGCAGAGAGAGGGAGTCCCCACCCCAGGCAGACAAGCAGCCAATGGCAAAGCCCTCATTTGTCTATGTCCCGTGTTCTTCTCATCACGGCCTTCCTCATGCCCTTGCCAGGAAATCAGGAGTTAATTCTAGGTGTTTGCAAAAATGGGTTAATTATATCACGGGCTTTATGCAGTAATGCAAGAAAGATGAAGTGCAGTGTCTCAAGCACACTAGATTCCTATTTAATTTCCCAACGTTTGTTGTTTGCGCTAGTGAAATGTCCTGTCTGGGCTTTCATCTATTTTCTATTTGATTTTATGGCTCCCAAGAACATATACACTCTGTTCATGCCACAGTTTATTTCTGAATTCTTAGATAAACAACCATAGCACATTGACATCAAGACCATTAAAAGGTAACTCTATGTAAAGTTCAGTGATCAATATATTCCATAGCACAAACGTGGTTCGCACACTCTTCGGCTATACACGCCGTAGAAGCCCTTTATTAGCATTCAGGTGGTGGCAGCTGTGTAATCCAAATGTGTGGTTTAAAGAGCCTTGTCTGCATTTTGAACGGAAAAGATTTTAAACAAACAAAGGGCTCTTTTTAAATGTAATACCAGTTTTCTAATATTCTCTACAAGCGTCATCAACCTGGGCTGCCCTTTCTCCCCACCTCCTTTTCCTTTTCTTTTCTTTTTCCAGTGGTTAAATATGTCTGTAAAGAAGGAAAACTCCATGCATTTCATAATAGTGAACACAACAATTTACCTGAACCATTTGACAAGAGGAGGATTCTTTTCACCCAAACTGTGCATACCATCTTCTAAAAGAAATTTCAGCTTGTCAATTTGGGGGACTATTCTTAATTTTAAAAAGAAAAAGGAAACACCCATTTGCATGGCAATGTTGTCATTCATTTCTATTTCTACCACTTAGGTCTATACCAACTTTCAAATCCACCTGTAAGTTCTGCTGACTTGTTAAACTCAGCCATATTGAAATGTTCTAGATTTTATCGTCATCAATGAAACTTCTTAGATTGTTTTAACTGGATATTGCATTAAACAAGAATTAGATTTATCTCAATTATTTTATTTCAAATGGCCTGGTCCCTAGACAAACATTTCCGCCTCTCAAGCCAAAGTCTAGGCATTTCTGTGACAACTAAACTGATATAATAGTTGGTTTCCCATTGCATTATTTTTATATTAATGGTTCCTGCTTGATGCTGTTCAACTTGAATTTGATTTCTCTAATTCTGGTCAAATTTAAGAGAAATAAAATGGCAAGGCAGTAATCTCAAGAAATGGTAAAATTCTCAGGAAACCACATTCTCTAAAGGCATATGGAACCACTGATTATACTGGTAAAATAGTCATCGACTTAAAAATATTTACCTCTAGATATGATTAAGAATGTACCAATTATCCATGGAACCTTGAAACAGTAACCATACAGAGTTCTCTGCTTTGGTTTATGAAAACAATAGATACAACATGTTAAGATGTTTTACTCATAATATCTATGCATTATTATTTTCCCCAAGCCCTGTAACTCAAGAAGAAAAATCGCCATTAACACAAATAAGAAACTCATAGGAAGTCCTCTCTGTCTTTCTTTTCAGGAAGTTGATGCCATGTTTGTTTCTCGTTTTTCCATGCCTAACTCTCTTTTCTGGAAGGCACTAAAACATGGTAAAACTTGAACCAGAAGCACGATTTTTAAAATAACAGGAACACAGTACAGTAGTGCTGCTACTTACCTTGGTCTCTATGAAAGGGCTCAGGCACACTCACAATCAACCAGTGAGGTTGATGCACCTTTCTTGCAAGGTGCAGAGAGAGAGGGACCTTAGAGACCAAGTGGTCCTATTCTTTCACTTGACAGATAAGGGAAAAGTAGGGTGATTTGAATAAGACCATCCATTGAGTTAGTGGTGGAGCCGAAATTTAGAATCAGGGTTTCCTAGCTGCTGGGCCCACTGCCATTTGTATTGCATTTTCTATTAGAATTCTGTTCAGACTGAGAGCAGCAGTTAACAACCATGGCTGTATAAAACATCGGTTGAGGAGCTTTCAAAATACGCAGGTGCTCACCCCGTCCCTGATTCAGTACATCCAGGGGCAGGTCCCCAAAATCTGTATTTTTCAAAGCCCCCCAACGGGATTTTGATGTGTCGAGAACTACTGTAAGGCAAGGGAGTGAGCTCCTCTGGCACTGTGGCGGGCCGCTCGACCCACAGCACCTGAAAATGAGTTTTCTCAACTCTCACTTGCCTCTTTTGAACCTGTTGGGGAATGCCTGATATCTCAACTGTACCTATGCAAGCAAGCCCTTTTAACTCTTGGATTTTCTTCCCTTTCCTCTGACCACTTCAAACTCAGATATAGGTAAGCTAGCATTCAAACCTTCAGCCGCCGAGGGTGGTGTGGATCATTGGATTTCTACCACCTTTCGGGAAGAAGTTGCGATATCCCTTTCCCAGAGGGTATTTAAATATGCAAATCGCTGGGAAGACCAGATAGGACAACAGAGAGGATCAATGGAGATGAACTCTGGCAGCTTTTACTCCTTGAGTAGATACCACGAGTAAATCCCAGAATGCATTTTAAACGCACTGCCTTAAAGACTGACCAATGGCTACATCTACAACTGCTGGAAAACAAATTAACTGATACCAAACGAATGAGTCTAGATTCTTTCTGTCAACATGGCAAGTTAGGCTGAAGTAAGATTAAAATAAATGTCAGTATCAAGAGTACAAAATCAAGTTGTCCAACCACATAGAGTAACCCCCCTCCCTACGTATTAGAGTTGACTTCCTGGAACCCTCACTGTAGAGGAATCTGTGTCGGAGGGACTTATGAGCCTCGGGGGGGGAACTGCAGCAGGGAAGTGGGTATTACGACAGCCCAGACACTTGGTCTGTTCGCTGAAATAAGACACTAAGTAAAGTGAATCTTGTTGGTATTTTACTAATTTCACATCAGTAATAGTGATGACTGGGCAACCGATTTCTGTTTCTCTCTGATCGCAAAGTCAGGACAATCATGCGTCAGTGAAAATGCTGGTCATCACAGTAGTGACAGGGAAAGAATCAAGACAGTTGGGTTTTGTCTGGAGAGAAGTAAGCTCAACCTTCCGTTCTGCTTTCATCTTCCAGCACTTGGATCACATCATCATCAGAGCTGTTGGAGTCTGAATCCCAAGGCTCAACTATCTGTGTGTGGCCTTTCTGCCTGCTGTTTGTAGAATGGGTTTGAATGACATGGCCCGAAGGTCCAGCCTCTTCTTCCCTGTTGAAGCAAACAGAGAGAAAGACTTATTGGCCTTCATTTGAAGGTTTCTTATTACTGCTTTATAGGGTTGTGGGTAATCGTTTAAATCTTGCCTTCAGGTCAATAAATATTCCATCGAAGGATCTCTTTCCTCTGAATCATCACAGCAATTTGACTTGTGGAACAGCTGCTCCTACATTCTTTGAGCTCTGGATGTTAACCTATGCTGACCTGTGGTATCAACTTTTGATGTGATGCCATCTCTGAAAAAGTTCTCAACTATCTTCTGAGGGTGAGAATCTAACACTTCGGCAAAATGTCACTTAAATCAATGTCTTCAAATCCTTCACCACCCAAATGTTTTGCAGATGCTACAACCTTTGCAATTTCGTCTACCACTGGGAGAAAACTTGCAGAGTCCATTACAACCTCATTCCCAAGTTTGTGCCAGGCTCCATTAAGGGTTGCCCGTGTTAGTTAGTTCTCGCATTGATTCTTCCACTATTGTTAAAGCATTACAAATGGGGAAATTTTGTCAAGCTACCCTCCCAGTCAGTTCTGGCGTCTCTCTCATACGATCTGCAAGGGAATCAAATATACGCCAAGTACAGTACCTCACAAACAATTTTCAGCACTCCCAGATGCTTGGGTTGAAGGAGTGGAGTTGTACTGGGGGGTGGAGGTGACTGGAACACAAGGATCAGCATTTACTATCGCACTTTTGGCAGTAGGAGCAGGTGTCCAAAAGCAGCAACTTTGAATTCAAGGTTTTTTTTGTTGTTGTTGTTGTTGTTTTTTTTGGTTTAAATATTGTCTAACCTCAGGAATGAAGACTTCAAAAACGGGCCCCAAAAGAGTTTCTCAGTGATCCCTACTTTATGGTTTCCCTTCATGTAAACAGAAAAGTGTTTCTAGCATTCTCTTTTAAGAGGGCAAGGACTTCGCAATCTGTGAAGCAATGTGGGTTTAATCAATCACCAGAACCGTTGGAACAAAACAGAACTTTGAGCTTGTCCTTTCCAGGCTTGAAGCCTCTGGTCTTTTTCTCATCCTTTGCAAAAGGTGTGCAAGTAGGCATGTACTTCCTGAACAGGGCCATTTCGTCAGCACTGAAGAAATAGCCGTTGCCCTCAATCCATTCCCTCAGGTGTTCAGGGTAGCCAGCAGCAGCCTCACGATCTGCTTCCTCTGCCGACCATTTCTTTTCAGACAGACCACAGCATTTCTTAAACCTAGCCAACCACCCTTTACTCACAGTGAATGTTGTAACCTTTTGTCCAGATGAAAATTGAAACTTGCGTTTTTGTGATGCTCGCTGGCAGATTACGCATACAGGAGGAGGCCTATGCAGCTCTCTCTGGGTTAGAAGCCACACGTGCACATCTTTTCCATGGTCTCTGTGTTGGCATCTCACGTTATGTATGATGTTCTCGATGATTCTAGTGTGCCCCTCGATTGATTGGCCCTAATAGCTTCTTATTTTTATTGTGCAAACCATAGATTTATTAATGCCAAAAAAAGGGAAAAAAGGGCCCTAGAGAGGTCTTGGTTTCACCATTATTGAGCATTTCGAGAACTTTCATTTCGTTTGCTGCAAACATCACTTTTCTTGCCCTCTTTGCTCTTCTAGCATCTGCACTCTTGCTTTTCTGCTTGGGCGCCATTCCTACCCAGACTCAACGCAAATTTCTAATTAGTGACAGTTTTATATCACCGAGCAGTACATGACACTAATTCGTGATACGCACGAAGCAAATGACAACATTCACAAGACAAATAAAAACAGCAAAACGGCTTTTGTGTGACAACACGTGCGTGTGCTCAATGGCTGCAGAGGGGACAACAGGCAGAAGAACAAGGGCAGAAGCAAGCGACCCGGGTGTCGGTCTCGTCACATGAGACAGTCAGCAGGATAACGTGATGGCGACGTGAACTTGCATGCTGTTCCAAAACTCTCAAAGGCGCAGAGTAGGCAAACTCCAGTTTTGTAGGAAAATGACTTGCAGTTGTGAAGGGATCGCGGAAGTCAGGAGTGAAGGTCAAGCCTGCCTGGCTGGGATGAGAAGCACAAATAGCACCAGCTAGGAGAGAACAGACACAAAAATAGGAAATGAAGTCAGGAACAGAGGCAGATTGCCTGAGTAGCTTTTACATTAGCGAGGAGAACATGAACTTGGGATAATAATAATATATGCCAACCTGCCCTTACAGAGGCTGGACCAATTTGTATGCTTACCAACAGTGGAGGAGAGCCCTCTTGTCCCATATGTTCACCAACATGAAATATTACCAATCTTTGTCATTTGCACCAAACAGAAGGTGAATAGCAAGGTATCTCAGTTTTGTTTTAATTTTCATTTCTTTAATCATCTTTCCATATGGTGAGCCATTTCTACTCCATCTTTAAATTGTCCGTTTATATCCTTTGCCCACTCAAAAATTTTTCTCCTACTGATTTGTAGGCACTATTAGCATATTAGAGAACTCTCCTTTTCTTTTGTTTTTTTTTAAAGTTTATTTATTTTGAGAGAGAGAGAGTATGTGTGTGTGTGTGTGTGTGTGTGTGTGCAGGGGAGGGGCAGAGAGAGAGAGAGAGAGAGAGAGAAGCTCCAGCAGGCTCCAGACCGTCAGCACTCAGCCTGACACAGGGCTCAAACCCATGAACCATGAGGTCATGACCTGAGCCAAAATCAAGAGTCAGATGCTTAACCTTAAGGCTGAGCCACCCAGGAGCCCCTACGGAACTCTTATTTTAAACTCTATGCTGCAGACATTTTCTTTAAGCCTGCCATTTACTTTTTAATTTTGTCTTTTGCCATAAAGACGTTCAGATATTTATGTAATCAAACGTTTCATGCCTTCCTTTGAAAAGCCTTCACCTCCCTAAGATGATAAAAATATGTTCACGTATTTTCTTCCAATATTTTTATAGTTCTGTGGTATTATTTCAAGGAATTGAGGAAAGGAAGGATTCCTTGATGAATGATGGTGGAATGACTGACCATCCAGCTACGAGAGTGTCAGGCCTCTCTCGATGGCACTTCCCCTCTGTACGGGAGACAGGAGTTCTGGTAGACTCCGAGCCCCACGCTGATTCCCAGTTGATGGCTCAGCTTTCTCCGGAGGTCACTATAGCTCGAGGAGGGGAGAGTAACGAATACTTGATTACTCTGTATTTTTCTGGCTTAAGTTCTGTTCTGCTACCGGTCTATACTCCTGACTTCCGTCAGCTGAGGGACAGTACCAAGTTCTCAGATCTCTGATCTGCCAATGATCGCGTCACTCATAATTCACAGTCACTCACAGTTTGGGCACGACTGGAGGAATCTGGATATGAGTAGGCTGTCAGGTAGAATAGGTGACTGCCGTTGACTTTATTAGGTATAATAACGGAACCGCGGTAAGATAGGCGAATACTCACTTTTGAGGGTGGAGAACTGAAGCAAATACACATATAAACTAGTCACTTATTTTATCAAAAATGTTAACAATTGTTAAATCCAGGTGCTTGGCAAGTGGGCATTCACTTCACTACTTTATTTCTCTGTAGATTTGAACACTCTCATAATAAAAAGTGTGTGTGTGCGCATGCACATGTGTGCATGAGGTAATAATCTCGTATTTCATGGCTACATTTTAGGCACCATCACGTCTCTGTCAGTGACTTTTCAGGTTAAATACAAGATTAAGAATTGCAACTAAAGAGGGGCGCCTGGGTGGCTCAGGTTAAGTGTCCGACTCCCGGTTTCAGCTCAGGTCACAATCTCATGGTCATGGGATCAAGCCCCGCGTCAGGCTCTGCATTGACAGCACGGAGCCCGCTTGGGATTCTCTCCCTCTCTCCACCACTCGTACTCTCTCTCAAAATTAAATAAACTTTTTAAAAAATACAACTAAAGAACAACTGATCACTGGAGGGGAATCACTTTAATGAAGTATTTTCCCCCCATTAAATCAATAGATTAAATACTAAGGTATCACACAGCCTGAATCCCGGTATCAATTTAAAGGTATGAGACCAATTTCCAGGTCTCCTTTTTCCCTACCAAACTGGAACAGAAGATTTATGGCAATTTTATCCAAAAGGAGATTATCTGAACCTGGGGACAGCTCAGCTTCATAATACTAATAGCAACTCTTTTCCACACCGTACAAGAGATGGAGATTTATGAAAGGAAATCAGGAGCAAACAAGAGGGTAAAAACCGATAACCCAGGGTAGGAAGACTGACTACTTATGTGCGTAACCGAATCACTGGGTAAAACTTCATTCGACCGACTTTCAAATGAGAAAATACATCTCTACCCACAAAATTCACTTTGGGTCAGCCTTTCACCCTGTGTTCTTTGACCTTTTGCTAAGGGACATGTCACTTTTGTAAGGCGCTGGCACCAGGCCAGTGTGAAGAATAAAGGGTCTGAAATAAACGTCCTCCGTCACCTTTCGGTTCTGCGAGTTGTGCAGAGCTTCGAGGCGGGTAGGGCGCTATTAAATAACGGTATAATCAAGTGTTCCTCTTCTCAAGGTATTATTCCAAAGTGCATTTATCTAAAGGGTTGAGAGCATACCATCATGCTTCCGGCCCTTGTGAGTCCAAGGAGGCCTGATACGCTGTCGAATGAGAAATAAAGCCCAATTGAGCTTTGAGTTGAGGCTCACGTCGCTCAAGTGCCCGAAAGGGCAGGAGCGTCTCAGGATGTTGTTTCTGTCAGCATTTCAACAACGGGGAAGAATAAAGGATTTCTAAAAGTGCCACACCCTGTGAGGATTTGAACAGCCAAACAGGATTGAGCTCCTTTGAAGCTTCTGTTATGAAGGGACATTTGGTCTCGGTGGCGGCAGGGGGGGGGGGGGGGGGGGGGGGGGGGTTGCTGCTTTCATACAAGCTGTGCAGAACTATCATCTTCCCCCTTCAAAAATCTTAAAACACACACACTCAAGTGGTGAACTCAAAAAGTACAGAGCCCCGGAAGCATTTCACCTTTTGAGTATAATACCCATAAATGGCAACCGATGGGGAGATTTCCATGAGAAATCTTATTTTCTTCCAAAATTGATAAACTACCCACAACATGTTTACCAGGAGGATAAACCAAGCTGCCATGCAACTGACTTTTGAGACCAAAGAACCCTAAGAGAGCGTTTCAAAAGTAAACCCTTATGATAACAAGTTTCTGACATGCATTCTCCTCAGACAGCTCATGCTTGTCACGTACAAGGGCCACGTGGTACGAAGAATCCAGAAATGAACGGAGAAAAAACCTTGATCTCAAGAAACTTAAGTGTTCCGGGGAAGGTGAAGATAACGCGCTATGAGGTAGAAAGTCACACATTCCCTAAGAGTTACAAACAATGTGTTATTGAGGCCTAATCCTGTTTTGTCCATTTCTACTTTATGTACCCTGCTTCGGGCCCTTCTCTTTCCTCATCTGAAGAAAGATGTGACTTCCTAAGTCGTCCGCCTGCCATTCAAACCTACTGACCGCACTGCCTCCAGAGTAACCTTTCTTTTCTTTCTTTCTTTTTTTTTTTTTGAAGTTTATTTTGAGGGGAGGAGCAGAGAGAGAGAGGGAGAGAGAGAGAGAGAGAGAGAGAATCCCAGGCAGGCTCCACACTGTCAGCACAGAGCCCGATGCGAGGCTCGAACACGTGAACCACGAGATCGCACCCTGAGCTGAGACCGAGAGTTGGGTGCTTAACCGACTGAGCCACCCAGGCACCCCAGAGAGCAACGTTTCTAAAATAAGTGTCTAAGCCAGTGCTGCCACCACTTGAAAGCATTCCGTGAGTGTCCATGGCTTATGGAATAAAGTCCAACCTCCCTGTGTGTGGTGCTGTCTGCCTACTTTCCCAGGCTTATCTTTCACTGCCTCTCCGTTTCTGCCTCTGTAATCTCCTCGGTAGCCATTAAGGGGCTATTTCAATCACCCGGATTTCCTTAACCTTCAACGCTAGGTCAAGAACCGCCTCTCCCAGGAAGCTTTCCCTGATCTCTCCGGCTGTGTCTGAAGCACCGGCTGGCTCTGAAGTAGGGACCGGAGCTCTCAGAGCCTCCTTCCCCAATTTACTCCGATTGCAGCATTGATGACATTGCACCGTGCTGCCATCTGGTTCCCTGTGTGTGTCATCATCTGTGGATGCCTTGCAACACACGCAAAAGTCAGTATTTGAATCGGACTTTGAAGAACGGGTAGGATCTCCAGCACGTGGAGAAGAGAGCAAGCGAGTGGGAAGTAAGAGGCAGGAGAACGCTGGGGAAAATTAGACGAGGTTGAAAGACAGGGTAGCCGAAGTGGATGGTAAAACACAGAGTTGAAAGTCTGTTGAGGCAAGTCATGGAGGGCCTCAGATGGCAGATTTCTTTTGTGAGATGGAGTTACATTTAACTGTCTCCGTATTAACGAAAGGCTTTGTTTGCAATAAATAAAAAATTAAGGAGATGTTTAGGATGAAGCAGACCTGTTCTTCTTCGTTACTATGTCTCAGCACACACATCCCCACAAGAAAAAGACCTATTTGTGTCCTAAATAATTTATGTGCACCGTGCTGATGTTTATTATCACGTTGCTATTTTGTTCTCGCTATTTTAATGTTTGATAACGACAGTTAGGAAACATCTTCACTTTCCTTCCATGGCTTGATGGGTCATTAATCAAATAGACATCCACAAGTTATTAATAATAATCTATTTTTCACATTAATGTTCCATGGAAAATCACGCATATTTCTTACTGGAGCCAAGTATTTTTTATAGCTCTGAAAATTCTCCCCACCCCAAAAAAATCAAATGGAGTCCATGTGGCAACAGTGCCCTCTGCTGGCTACAGCGTGGAACAGCTACACCGAGACAGGGAAGAAACGCCAACACCCATCTGCGGTGCGCCCCCGCGGGACAAGGTTCCCCCCCATGCCTGCCCTTTCTCAATTTCTTCCCCTTTTGTATTAAGCAGAATGTTGACTTAATAGCTCCTCAAAGTAAGCAAACTCGTCTTAACAGGCCAGGAATCTGGCAAGTGATGGGACAAATTCCCCCTTTTCCCTGATCTTTTGAGGGACTGGACACACCCAAAGCTTCGAAAGATTTCTTTTCTTTTTCTTGTCTTTTAGGAAAAGGCACATAAATGTGAACAATAGTTTCCTGATCTCTTTCATTTGCTCTTCCCCTTTACCTCATTTTCACCGGCCTGCGTGAGACGAAAGGGAGCATTTAGTTCGGGAACCCAGTAAGGAATCCGGCAGTCACCGACCTAGTGGCCAGCCACGTCCCAACCTGAAATACAACTGGGCCGTCCCCTAGGCCTGGGCTACACGTGCCATCTGTCTCTCAGCCATAATGACCGCAAACCACACGAGCTCGGCAGAAACTGGTTCTGAGGGATAATGACAACTGAAAGCCACTTTGAGCCAGCGCCCAGCACTGTGTCCGGTTACCGGCTGAGAAGAGTTATATGAGGTATGACAAGGGAGATGCACTGTAAATTATGGAGTGTCATCGTCATTCAAGGTGCCTGCATCATTGCAAATTCAGACTGAATCGCAATACCAGGAAAGGCTCCTGGCAGGCTTGAGCCGAACAAGGCGGCCCGGAGCATAGAAGCATCCCTCTTTCTGCAAATTAATTTCAAAAGCGCTTCCCAGTTACTCGTGGTTCCTTCAAAACACATATATTCAACCCAATTCCGCATGGGTTCCTAAGCCCTGATTAAGGGAGCACAGCTTCCTCTTGCGTCCTACTTCTGCGGTGTTTTGGCCATTGGAAGGCAGAGCTTTGCAAGCTGGGGGTCTCGCATAAGCTCTGGCCTTCAGTCTCCTCCAAACGTCGCACCGCCCCAATGGCCTCGGTGAGCCAAGAACTGGGCTTTGCTCCTTGAGGCACGAGGTGATGAAGCTGCAGTGTCTCCAAACCGAACTCACTGCAAAGAAAGCAAATGAGAAGTAGGACCGAGGTCCAGGATTGGGGACCACGGTGGGGGGGGGGGATCACTTCGGAATTGATTCGCAAAGCCCAGGATTCGGATGAGGCCAGCGTGGCTAAGTCGTGACGAGTCGGGGTCAGATCGTGTCATTGTTTCACATGTTGATGTTTTGTTCATCATGGATTTTTCTTTTTGCATTAACTTTGAATTTTTAAAGATGTCGCATTAAAATTTTTATCTTAATTACCGTGTGTCTTGGTGCGCCCCCCCCCCTCCTCCCGCCTTAAATTTCGCGCCCGAGGTGCCTCCCCGGATGTGCCCTTGGCCCGGGCCTGGTGACTGGAGTGCGGGATACGCGATGGCCTTAGTGGCAGCTGGAGAAGAGGTAAAGGGCCGCCCCGAGCAGGCGGTGGGAGCGGAAGCCTGGGCCGCTGCAGTTTGGGCGTGGGGGAGGGGCGGAGGTGGGGCTGGAAGCCGAGGCCCCGGCTCGGGCACGTCGTGGCGGCCCCCCGGGGAATCGGCTGGGTTAAAGCGGAAGGCCGGAAGGCCGCTGCTATACCTGCTCTGGCTGCTTCGGGCCCCGCCACCTCCTCTCCTAACGGCCAAGATCCGATCTGCTCCCCGGTGGGGACGGAGCGCCGGGTCCCCGCAGCAGTGCCGACCGAAGCAGTGCCCTGCGGCGCAGCCTTTGTCCACCTGCCGCTCCCAGGAGAGACCTGCCCTCCCCCGCGGCCGGCCGCCCGCCGCGCCCGTAGCTCGTCGCTCGTCGCTGCCGGACGTCCTCTCGCTCCGCGCTGGGTGGGCTCGTCCCCCGCGGGGATAGGAAGACCGCGTGCCGTCTCTTCCCACCTGGTCGCTGGCTCCGGACGTTTCCTCGGTTACGCGGTTCAATCTGCCCCCATCCCCTTCCCCGAGTCCCAGTCCGTCCACTCCGTCCCAGCAACAGCGGCGGCGGCCCAGACGCACTCTGGATTAACCATCTCGAGGCCAGTGATGACACTCCGCAGGGTTATTCCTTAGCGGTCAAAGTCGCTGGTCCGCCTGATCGTTGGGGCAAGCGGCAAATCCGAAAGAACTTCAGATTTGGGGTAGGATTTAGCAAGTGTCAGTTCACCAGGTTACTTCGGGTTTCTTCCGAAGCAATTAACATGGCTTGTTCAAGTGAGACCGGCGGCTAGAATGGAAACAAATACTCCTGGAAAAAGGATGCGAAAAATGGGTATGCCACACGGTTGTTTTAGTGTGGTAAGTTACACTCAAAACAACCAGGAGGGTGGAAATGCACATTTCCCCCAGATCCCTAAAGACGTACTTCACTTCCGGAGTCCTGCCTTCAGATGTTTGGCTATTTTTAAGGCCTTAGTATATAAGTGATGGGCAAAGTTCGTAAGTACAAGGACAAATGCCAGATTTGCCAATAAAAACACAAGTCACCCAGTTAAAACTAAATCTCTGGTAAACAACAAATACTTCGCTAATGTAACTATGTCCTATGCAATATACAGAACTTGGATGTTAAAAGCTATTCATTGTTCTTAGGTGAACTTCAAATTAACTAGGTGTCCTGTTTGTTTGGGTTTTTTTCCTGGCAAGTCTGATAACAATGCATCAGCTACTTGAAGTCCTTTTTTTATAGTCAGTCTAACAAACAAGACACAAGCCTATATTGAGAAGTAGGCAAAAAAAAAAAAAAAAAAAATCACAAGTTTTCTTAGTAATTTGTACACGCAAAAAAAAAAAGCCACATTGAAACATTTATTATGAAAACAGTAAAAAGTTTATTTACATTAACCGAGGAGACTGTCAATCTGATAGTTAAGATTATTAAGGGGCTACAAACTACTCCCTGGGGAATAAATCAGGCCTGTTGCCATGTTTTGTAATGGTCTTTGAGCTTTACATTTTTAAATGGTCAAAAAGAATCAAAAGAAGAACAATATTTTGTGGTAAGTGAAAGTTACAAGAATTTCAAAATTCAGTATCCATAATTAAAGCTTATTGTAACCCAGTCACGCCCCCTAATTTTCTTACTGTCTCAGTCCGTCTTCAGGCTTGTAGCCTGCAGAAGCAAAGTCAAGTCAATGCAACAGAAATGGACGGACCTGCAAAGCCGGAAATTTTTACTATTCGGCCCTTTTAGAGAAGCACTTTGTCAACTCCTGATATGGATGAAACCATTACCTGTAAAGCGGTGCTATAAATAATCGTTAAGTCTGTTAGCTACAACTCTGAGCAGGCTAAACATTTCCCTATTTGTAGAAATTATTTGCTTAGCTGTCCTTTTTCTCGTAGTGAAAAGGACCCTATTTCCATAGATCAAAATTTTGGTGAACTGAAAACCAATGGCGTTGGAATGAGATTTGTTTTAACAATATAGGCTGTCTCCGCTTTTCACAATGTCTAATTCACCCTTTGTCCATTGCTTCACTGCCTCGCAAATCCGAATATTGCTGCGGTTCCTAGATCCCGAACCTGGACAGTATTTTACCAAGTGGCTCGCCTGCCATCTAGTGGGGGAAGACGTAAGTGAATTATTATTTATCGATTGATTGATTGATTGATTGATTTAGACAAATGGACTGGCTAGCTATATAACCTCTAGGACCTTGAACGGTGATGATAAGAGCAATTCCTTACATTTGAATAGCAGTTTGCCATTTACAAAGCATTTCCCCGTATAGTATTTTAATTAATCCTCCCTCCGAACAAGTGCTGTGTTATAAGCAGATCTTCTTTGCCCTATTTTTCAGATGAAAAAACTGAGTCTGAACATTAGCTTATTCAGGGTCATACAGGTGGGCTCAAACCCAAATGCCACATTCTTTTTGCTAAGCCTAACCCTTCCGAATTTAAGTTCCTTTGTTTCTACATTTCTAGCTCTAGTCTATGAATGATTTTGAAAGTCTCTATTTGCCACAAGTACATATAGTTTAGGAAACTTCCATGGATAGTTTCTTAAAACAAACATGACCCATCCAAAATATCCCTTCTCAAGAAAAAAAAAATTCAAAGAAGGCCAATGCAGTTTTTTTCAGGCAAATTTTTAATTAGTATTTATCAAAAACAGGGTATGAGTTAAGATCCATTTTCTAATGGGAAATGGAAGGTGCCAAAAGCGGGCAGAAGACACTGGCCCCCTTTAAATCCTTAAGATATATAATTAAGATATTAATATATATAACATATAAGATATATAATATATATTAATATACATAAGATACATAAGAAACATAAGATTGTTATATAATAATAATAACTAAGATATAAGATATATAATAATAATAACGCTTTCAGTGCAATACGATCCCCTTACTTTTAGGTCTACAGAATGTTGTTTGCATATGGCTTTGAGAGTGGAAGAAGGGAGATTTGTGGGCTCTTCCAGGAGCTACTGAAGTGCCTCTGTCTTAGAACAGCAGCCTGTGTGCTTCGTGATGACCAAGAACCAGATTAAATCACCAGAGGTCAGGGCAACCCGTAAGAAAGAGTCACGTTTGCGATGACACCCATCTGCTGGGTCTACAGCTGGGTACACAGTGCGAATGGACGGAATCATGGGCCGCCTGCTACACGCAGCTGTACGTGTTGAGTGCGTCCAAAAATGCACAAAGCATCAACCCAAGAAAGAACAGTTTCCACAACTTTGCAGATCACTGTTCTCGGGCCCTGCCTGTTTCTGGTGAGCCTGCCCCCAGTGCGAACACTTTAGGATTACTTGCAAATAGCCACCCCTTCATACTGAACTTTCGGCTTCGGGTGGGAGTATGAAAACTAAGGCCCCTGGGACGTAGGAATTAAATTCTTGTATCGCTAGACTTTCCACGCCACCTTCAGTTTAACCACAGGCAGTCCCTACCGTTTACGAGCTTTGCGGGTAGTGTGATTTGTAGATAGAGGCGCTCTCAAACTCTGGCTCGGACGTGAGCCTGGAACCATTTTACTGGCTGCCCCCATTGTCCCGGAAGCCAACGTTCCGGTTGGGCCATTTTAAGCTACAGAGGCCTGGTTATTTATGGGGCTAGTACATGGCTGACCCCGGGTGTACCTTAACAGTTATGCCGAGAGGGTAGAATCGAACATTCTGAAATAGCCCCTGAGGTTCACTACTGGTTTTTTCAAGCCTATCAGGTCATCCTAGGTACGTCCCTACAAGTTCACAGCACAAGAACTCCCTAAAGTTGCTCCTATTTGTATCACAACTATTATCGTTACTATTACTACTGACCACACTGCTGCTACTAACGACGACGCACACCGTACAGGGTTCCCTCTTGTTAGCGTAGTAGGGGCTGCATACGCATGAACTAAACCAATCCTCACGGACTGTACCTGTGCGACGTTCACACCAAGGCCCAGAGAGGCTGAGAGACTCGCCCAATCTCAGTAGTGAGCCTGAACGCGCACGGTGCGGCAACGACGGAATCAAAGCAGTCCGATCCCAGAGCCCCAGCTTCTAATTAATATGGCCTCAAGCCCAAAGCACAGTCGGAAGAAGAAGGGACGCATCAGGTCCAGTGATGAAGTCCAGTGACCAGCTTGCCCTTCACTACCTTCCGTGGTCTAGCTGCATCTCATATTTCCCTGTCGCTGGGCCACTTCCTGCCTAGTCCGCCGTGGCCGCTGCAAAGGGCTTACCAGTAACAGGCCGACCCTGGATTCACGTGGTTCCTTCTATATTATCCCCTCCCTCACCCCTTTCCCTGTTGAACTTCTCATCCATTAAGGCCCAGCTGCGATTCAACCTCTTTGGTAAATATTGACCTGGGGCCCCAGCTGGAACCAAATACACTCACCCTTCTACCCTCGCTCACTGCCCTCTGTCTGAGCTTTTCCTAGGGTGCTGAGTACCTTTTACCTGAAATTGGAATTATTTACATGCGTACCAGTCAGTCACACTCACCACACTATAACCTCACTATAGAAAACCCAGCACAACCCCTGCCTCAACCATGGCTCCTTGGTTCCCCAAATATATTAACTCACAGGTTCCCTTGGCACTTTGTTCTTACCTTGTGTGTAAAACTTAACCTTACCGTAGGGTGCAGTCATTAGTCTGGGTATGTGCCTTACCCAAGAAGGTAAACTCCGTGAGGGGGGACAGTGGTCGTGTGTGTGTGTGTGTGTGTGTGTATGTTTGTAAAGTTTATTTATTTTGAGAGAGTATGTGTGTGCGTGCATGCATGTGAGCAGAGGAGGGGAAGAGAGAGAGGGAGAGAGAGATTCCCAAGCATGCCCCACAATGCCAACGCAGAGCCCGACACTGGGCTCGGGCCTATGAACAGTGGGATCATACCCGAGCCAAAACCAAGAGCCACACGCTTAATCGGCTGAGCCACCCAGGCGCCCGGGCAGACGGTGTTTCGCTTGTCTCCGTATCTTCAGCCTCGCACAATCTCCTGCTCATTTGCTTGTCGAATGAATGAAGGAGGGAAGCCCTTCCTGAATCTCCCCAACTAGAAGTAATCACTCCCTTCTCCGAACACCAATAGCTCCTTGTTCTTCCGTGTGTCTTTTTTTTTTTTTTTTTTAAATCTTTGTTAGCGTTTTGTTAGTCTTATCTCCTTGTTAGACTATAAGCATCTTAAGGTTGAAGCTATGCCTTAGGCATCTCCATGGTTCCATTACCCAGCAGAATTCCTGGTCTAGTAAATGGGCTCGATAAATGTTTTTATATGAGAGAGAGCATGTGCAACTGGGGGAGAGGGCCAGAGGGAAAGAGAATCTTAAACAGGTTCCACACTCAGCACAGAACCCAACGCGGGGCTCAATCCCACGACCCTGGGATCATGACCTGAGATGAAACCAAGAGTTGGACGCTCATCCCTGAGCTGAAACCAAGAGCTGGACGCTCAACCGACTGAGCCATCCAGGCACACTAAATATTTTCTGAATGAATGATTCATCACAAGGAATGGAGCCCCTTAATGATGGGCTCACCAGTGGTCTCAAGGAATAAATGGAAGAAGGCTGAACTGGGTGGGAATCAGCCATGAAGGCTGAGGTGAGCTGTGTGTGGTGGAAAAGCTGTGAGCTATGGGGCCTGTCACTCATACCTATACACACAGGCTGCCATCATTTGTCACTGTCAGTACTGACATGAGAGGCAATTCATTATTCTTTGCTCTGCTACTGGAGATATTAGGAAAACAAACATCAACATCCTCCAAGAGAATAGGACAAAGTGATGAAAACCCATAAAGAAAACTTATTTTCAGGTTCATACAATAGCTGTATATACATTCTGGGAAAACACGATGTATCCGTTTGTCAGTGTGATTATATCCCGATCCTAGCCTTCCTTTCACATTATTCAAAACATTATCTTAGCACCACAAGACAAATAATAAATGAAAAAGCTTGTATTATAATGCAATGGCAGGAAAGCTTTAAAATATCATAAAAATATATGGGTCTACAGGTTAATAATGGGACATTCTTATGCCATCTTCACATCAAAGAAGTAAAAATAAAATATCTTGGAATGAAGTAATCTTCAAAACTGAGTTCTTTATAGAATAACCCGACTCTTAAGATTTAAGAGAAGGAAGAATAAGAACACTGGCTGAGAATCTACCACGTGCCAAATACTATCCTTCGTGCTTTTACCCACATAATCTAATTTATCGGTCTGAAGAAATCATGGAAGGTTACAGGGCTCATAAGCATCCAAATTGGAACTTGGTCACATGTCTTCTGTATGCTTACCTTTATTCTGCCCCTCCTATTAAGAATTCACTGCAAATATAACACTTACTGAAACTCCCCATCAGTACCATTTACCTTTATCCCTCCCCACCACAAACAGCATTTCAGATGCTATCTGGGCCAGTTAACGGAATTTCTCAGAGATTCATTCAACACATCTAAGTCCAAGTGGTCAGGATTTCTCCCATTCATCTACCCTATCGTCGATGCCTATATTTTTCCTTTAGAGAGTTTAAACCTGGTGAGTTACACAGACTACTAGTCTTTTTCATTTCTTTCATCTTCCCCAAACACACAGTTTTAGTAGCCTGATGACAGAAAGCCAATCCTGGCAATCCAAATGGGCTGAGTTCCAATGGATCAACAACTCACTTGGTAGTCTGCCACCAAGTGGCCAATCACCATCAGAAAATATGGAGCCCAATCCTTCTCTAGTCTGCCACGGATTAATTACGTGGGTCATCTTTCCTTGGCGGTGGTGACAGTCCCTTCCAAGCAATCGTATGTGTGAGAGTAGTATGCAACTGGCTTGCAGACAGGGGACTTATTGCAAACATCCATAGACACTTTCAGACTAGGGAAAAGTTTGTGAGACTGTGTAACAACAAATTTAAGTAGTAGAGTATTCATGATCAGTATTAAAAAAAAAAACACTAAGCACTTGTCAAAATGGCACAGTTAATTTCTTTTAGAATTAAATGAAAATGAAGGAACAACAATTAAGCATGTAATTATCCACAAAAATGTTTTTAAGATTTGTAATTACAGTTAATTGCTATAAAATATCATGTTGACTTAAAAAGCTGTTACAAGATTGAAAATAAAGTAATGGCATGGCAAATGCATACTTCCTTCTGTTCGCCCAGGCACACGGGCTAGGGTACAGCCCCAGCTCCCTTTGTGACCCAGCTCCCTGTCGTCCTTCCTCAGCCGGCTACACATCCAGCCTCCCTTACTCTAGTTGTGCCTTTTTTTTTCCTCTTTCTCGCTTTGTCCCTGCCCACATGACAGGTCTTCATATTCTCTGCTCTTGTCCCCCATCTGTGGTGGAGATGCCGAAAGAAAATGATCCATGGGATTAAGAAAAATTAAAACGAAGCCACGGAGGTGATCTGGCTTTAAAATTGGAGTTCTGATGAACTGCATCTGGGTTGACGTTCCCTAAACTGGACCTAACTTCAAAGCATGTCACTTTTATTCACTGTAGCCACAACCATGTCTTAATCCAAAAGGTTTCCAAAGTTAATTTGCATTATGACTATAGCACGAAGATGAACGTTCAGAAAACCTGTCCTCAGTAAAAACAAGAAAACAAAAAAACATGGTGTTATCTTTTCAAACCACACCTGACATTTAAAAAATTTAAGTGCATGGCTCCATGTAATATCTCTTTGTTAATATCACTATCCTCTTACAGCTGTTCTTGAAAAAGTTGGGAGGGGAGCCTGGGTGGCTCAGTTAAGCGTCCGACTTTGGCTCAGGTCATGATCTCATGGTTCATGAGTTCAAGCCCCGTGTCGGGCTCTGTGCTGACAGCTCAGAGCCCGGAGCCTGCTTCGGATCCTGTGTCTCCCTCTCTCTCTGCCCATCCCCGCCCCCCCCCCACCTCTCTCAAAAATAAATAAACGTTAAAAAATTAAAGAGAGAAGAAAAATTTGGGTTACTAGTTACCCATCTGCTCTACTTGGGTGGGGGGAGAGGTTATATGGGTAGTTCAGAGAATCCTATTTTCTTCAAGCACTAAAATGTACACATTTCAATATAATATATAATTACTAATCTAACTCGTGCTTGTCCATTTTCACAGCTCCTTATTCGGTAGTATTTATTTATATGTAGCTATAAAGTATCTATATTTATCATTGTTCACATGTGAGAACAATTTGATCCCCTAAAATATCTCTGCAACATAAAACGTGTACTTTGGCCAGTGTGAGCCTCAAAGCCAATAGAAGTTGTTTAGCTCTGCAACTATGTCTAGCATCTATTGTATGCAAATGCCAGAGGAATGGAGATACATGGGGTCTAAATATTTGAGAGAGAAACTAATTACACTTCAGCAATTAGTTTAGCATACGAAACCCTGGTACTCGTAGACGGATCCAAACAGAGGGCATCTCTGTAAGCATGTGGTTTCACTGCTATATTAGTATTTGTGAATTCATTCATCTATTCACTCCACAAACCTTTCCTCAGCTGCTGTTCTGGGCATGTCACCATGCAGGGTGCTGGAGACACGTAGAGCAACTCGTTAAATCTCCACAAGAATATGAGGTAGGTACTGTTATGATTCCTATTTTCCAAGTGGAGCTTAGAGAAGTCATTTGCCCAACATCGCATAGCTAGTAAAGTGGCAGAGTCCCTCCAAAATAACTCAGACGACAGAGACACCTTTAACTTAATCGTAGGGAAGTGGCATTTAATCCAAAATCCTAGGCAGAGAGAGGACTGGTGAAGCCTCGGGGCACTATGGACACCCAGGATTATTTACTGGAACTTTTACTAACTCTCCAGTGCTCTGACGCGGTGTCCCCGTCACTGCAGGTGGCACCGAATGTGGCCATTCAGGACGACTATGAAGAAGGGGGAACAGCTTCCTCCTCACCTAGGGCCCATGCCAGGGTCTAGCCACAAACAACGGTGACTCTGATGAGTACTCGGGGCTGGCAGACCAGGGAGGGCAGCTCCCCGAGTTTGAGGGTCAGGCTAGAAAATGCAGCCCATGCCACTAGGACTCAACATGAACTAGATGGCTGTTTGCCCCATTTGACAGGGCAGTCTGAGTCCAGTGAAACTGCCTTTTGTATGTTCCCTTCCTCAGACCCCTTAAGAGTCAAAAAAAAAAAAAAAAAAAAAAGTCTCCCCACTAAAACAAAAGTAAAACAAAATGACAAGAATGTGGCAGAAGGAATTCATGGTCCTACTCCTTGGGCCCCATTTTCCTCTCTGAAAACAGACCAAGCAACGCCAAGCATCTCCCTGGGAGGCCGGCTGGAATGCCGTAAGCTGATTTTCAGAAACTCAAGCGGCAGCGGCTAAGACAGAATTAATTCAGGTTACTGGTTTGTGTCTGTTTGCTTGATGTTTTGCAACTGAAGAGCTAAGGAGAAGGCTCTTTTGCTCTTAAGAACTAGCTGAGGGTCCGAGGGGCTAAGCCTGTTTGAGTGTTACGTCCCCCGGCATCCGGCAGCTGTCCAGCCCAGGACGTGCTTCTGGCTTTCAACTAACGGACTCAATCTCTTTGTGATGACGCCACCTACAGCCTTATGGAAGAAATTCTGAGCACAGGAGAGAGATCACTATGAGCTGTTACCAGGTGAATCAGAACCATAAGGAGAGCGGGGCTCTGTATTTTTTAAAAGATCCCCATGTGATTCTAAAGTGCATCCAGGCTGAGAACCACAGGTTTAGATGGTTTCAACCTTGGGAGGTTTCTAAGTAACTGGAACTCAGGTCACATGGAGAAGGAGGAACCCTCTAGGCCAGGACTGCCCAAGAGAAATGTAATAGTATGAGTCATGGATATAATTTTAAATTGTTTACATAATCCAAAGAAGAAAATAGAAAGTACCAGGTAAATCAATATGATAACATTTTATATCACCAAATATATCCAAGATATTATCATTTCAACGGGTAATCAATATAAAAACTCATGGAATGATCTTTTCCATTCTAAGTCTTCGAAGTGTGATTTTACGCATACAATATATACTCTGCACTGGACAGCACAGCTGTATGTCTGAGTGAATACCCGCCAAATGGGTATGGCTTTTACCTCCCTATGGGCTGCCACTCCAGAATGGGGCTCTGGAAAGTAATTAAGTAATTTCATCTGCAGAGTCACTGAAAGGGCCAGAGCTGGAAGAGCCAGTCGATATTTGGTCCAACTCCATCACCTATGAACAGCGATCAAGGCCCAAGGGGGAAGGCTTGTACCAGATTGTGCTCATGATTTGTTACAGTGCCAAGGCTTTGGAATCTTAGGTCGTTCTCTCTATCTTGAAAAAGACTGTCATTGAAAAGGTGGTGTCTGTGCTAAGTCTCCCTTTTCTTGATTAGCAAAGAAGTATTTTCTGTAATGCTGAATAAAAACAGAAATTGATCAAAAGGCTATTCGTTTTATGTTAGAAATTAAAATACCAAATTTCCACTTTGTTGGGATTTTTTATTTTAGCACAGCAGGCTTTGGACACCTTATGCCTCGTCAACTGTCAATTTCAGCGCATACAGGGCCAAATTCACTCAAGAGATCCCCAACTGAACAGAGTGATTTCTGGAACAATCCACACATCTGGTAGGAGTAATCAGAAGCTTCATTAACAGACCTGAATTAAACAAAAGGTTTATCAAGGCTGTTAAGGACCACTGGTTGGTTACACAGACCTCTTTAGTCTTTCATCTGTTTTTTTTTTTTTTAAGATTTTTAATGTTTATTTATTTTTGAGAGACAGAGATGTGGCACAAGTTGGGGAGGGGCAGAGAGAGAGGGAGACACAGAATCCTAAGTGGGCTCCAGGCTCTGAGCGGTCAGCACAGAGCCCGACACGGGGCTCGAACTCATGAGCTATGAGATCACGACCTGAGCCGAAGTCAGACGCTCAGCCGACTGAGCCACCCAGGAGGCCCTCTTTCATCTGTTTTTGAACGAAACGGTAAGGGTTACTTAGATACTAATTGCAAACTGCCTAATACTCAGGAGTGTGTGGTAACTAAAAAGTGTTTCCCTGAGGGAAGGAAAAATAGGATAAAAACAGAGAAGGAGGCAAACCATAAGAGACTCTTAATACAGAGAACAGACTAGGGGGTTGCTAGAGGGGAGGTGGGGGGGTGATGGGCTAAATGGGTGATGGGCATTAAGGAGAGCACTTGTTGGATAACAACTGGATGTCATATGTAAGAGATGAATCACTGGGTTCTGTTCCTGAGGCCAAGACTACACTGTATGTCAACTAACTTGAGAATTTAAAAAAAAAAAAAGTGTTTCCTCCCCGCAAAAAAGATGCCTAAGTAACTATCAACATGTGTTTCCCTAATATGCAGTTGTGTACTAGAGAAAGTTATGGGCCAATGTGTTTGGGTCCTTTTTTGTTCCTTTACTTATCCTCTTCAGTGGTTTACATCAGGGTTAACCTGGAGACAGTTCTGCCCCACTCAGTACTGGCTTTTCTGTGGCTTGTCAGCATTACATCACATAACTGAGCAAAGAGCCGACATGGAGATACAAACAGCCACATACACGCTGGTTCTGTCCTTCATGCATTCAATCATTCACTGAGCACCCGTATACAAGGCACTGTGCCAGGCCCTGCAAAGGACACAAAAGTAAAGGAAATATAACTGCTACTTTCAACATGCTTACATGTATGAGAAGGGAATATACAAATGGCTGAACTATCTGAAATCTCTAAGTGTTCAAGGGCATGCATATACAATATTATGGGAGACACATCTTTTTATAGATATATATCTTAATAATTTTTTAGATCATTTCGACTGAAAATGAGAAAAGGACACACAGATGGGGTGGGATGAAGGGACAGGCCGTTTTGATAAACTCCAACAGTTGAAATCAGGGCTTAAGGAGGAGAGCTATGGTTTTAGCTTCCACAGCAAGGGGTTGTTTTCCTTTCTTTTGCATTACAGAGTGGTGAGAAAATCCCCATTTACCCTGAAGAGTAATGCATTCTTGCTTGTCCAATTTTACAGTACCCTCTGAGAGTTGGGCGTGAATTTTTACCAAAAAATGCGAAAGGCAGCCTTCCTTCCCAGTACATTTACAAGACATTCAAATATCTGCACAGAGTAAGCAAGAAAATCCTCATTATGGGGCTTGGCCAGGGCCCCGTTCCTCTGGCAGGATTCACGAGCCATCTGAAGAAGACACACGCAGATGACACTGAGGGGCTGTGGATGTTAGGGGCAGAGAAGCCTTTCCCCACAAGAAAGTCTGGCACCTTCGCTCTCCGCTTCCTCCTCCTCTTGGAACTGACAAGATTTTTAAGTTTTGCCGCTGAGTGGGCAGAGCTGGGGACGCCAGAGACCGCTGAAGATTTTGTTTCTTGACTATGCTGGGAGGGACAGTAAGGGTGCATTTGAGATGAGCCTTGAAGGATGGGATGAGTTTGAACAGCCAAGTGAAGGAAGAGGGGCCTTCTAGGCGAAGGCAGTGACATGCAAAGGGAGGGCAGGAGAGAAGCTTCAGGACCCCGGGGTGGGGGGGCAGACTCACTCAAGAGGCCGAGCCATAGTTCTCCTTCGGGGCTAAACACCATGCCCTGTCCCTAGAATAATCACCAGCCAGGAATCCGAGAGGGGATGAGAGAATGGTATGGGGAAGGTGAAGGAACAATCGTAAAGGTCTGTCTTCCCCTGGCCAAGTTCCTCTGCCAAAGCTGTTCCAGCTCCCCTTTGGCTTTCCTAAGCATCCCCCCCCCACCCCCGGGGCAATAATGACTGGGTGTGGGGGTAAACTCCAAGAGGGCTTTCTGAGCCCCTGCAGAGAGCCGAATAATAGGGCTTTGCAAACGAGGGACTTTAAGAGTCCTTAATCCCAAAAAGTTTAATAATATTCACAAACACAAGTTTAAATGAAAAACTTAAAAAGCAAAAAAAAAAATGTCTGCTACATTAATAAAGCCTTAGTGGACCGTAATCAGGTTTTGATTTAATCTCTTTAGGAAGCCCTCTAATACTCTGCATCAAATACAAAGCTAATCTTCTTGTTTCCTCTGAAACTCCACCTCAGCAAATTGTTCATCCCGCCACGGAAAGAAACCGAAGCCTCCCCAGAATGTATTCTGTGGTTTGGACTCACAGTGATTGTGTTGCGGATTAAACGGTCCTCTGTCAATAGTCATTTTTAAGTTTTGTAGCTTTGCGGTTTCTAAGATGCAAAGATTAAAATATTTTCCAAGTCGTTACCCACAGATATTATCTCTCTGCCTTCTCCAGTCACCCCTATTCCTCCTTTCCTAAGCCTTCCTGTAATTTACAGACACTCAGGGTCCGCTTCTGGTCCGCCGGGGCCCAAGCTGAACACTCTTGTGTCTGGGTCATTCACTCGGCCTCAAATTGCGCTTGTAGTCTGGCTCCGGAAGCCTTCCCTAGGGGAACTGATCTCAAACTCCAGGGACTGGTACCTGTGTGCTGAGAATCAACCCATTTTCCTCTGCGAGCTGCAATACCTCCTTCCCTAGTTTTCATTATTTTACAAAGTGTGCCAATTTGCTTCTCTTGGGGCTGGGGGTAAATAAAATGCGTCACAAAAACTCTCCCATCCCCCTGTGACCCAGGATAATCAGAGAATTTTAGAAAACGCTCAATGACCCAAAAGTTTTCTATTCCTGCTCTCAGTGGTCTACTTGGGATGTATCCCGCGGAGCACTGCCTCATGTTTGATAGGTTACAGAGTCGTCATCTAAAAGCAATTTCCAGGGGCGCCTGGGTGGCTCAGTCGGTTGAGCATCCGACTTCGGTTCGGGTCATGATCTCACAGCTTGTGAGTTCAAGCCCCATGTCGGGCTCTGTGCTGACCGCTCAGAGCCTGGAGCCTGCTTTGGATTCTGTGTCTCCCTCTGTCTCTGCCCCTAACCCACTCGCATCTTGTCTCTGTCTCTCTCAAAAATAAATAAAACATTAAAAAATTTTTTTAAAAAATAAAAAAAATTAAAAAAAAATAAAAGCAATTTCCAAATTGTGGAAACCACCCCTTTTTACATATCCATGAAAACCGACCAGTTCTACGAAAAAGGTTGGGATCTAACTCAGCTGAATTATCTTTATCTTTATAAAATACATCAAAAGATGTCTGCAAATTCTAAGAAACAGAGGTACATGCTAAAATCTCCAGCATTCATAACTTTACTGGGGCAGCAAAAGCCACCCATGTTCAATATGTTAGGTATTGTTTCCCACATCTGAAAAGTTATTAGGCTTATTATTACAATTAACAATACTTCACAACTGTGTATCACATTAAATTTTATGTGTTCATACGTATTTTCTCACTTGTCTTCACAATAACCCTGTGATATAATAAGCAGAGCAACTATTATTGTTCTTCCCATTTTAAAGATGAGGAAACTGGTGATGAGGTAAAGATTTTACCCAACTAGTCAGTAGTGCAGGGACATGACGAATCCATGTTTTCTGCCTTCCTGTTCAACACGTTCAACTGGGGTAAACTATAACTTTCTGGCATTCAATACCAAAGACGTCCATTGTCTGGATAAACCAGAAGGGATTACATCAGAGAACTGACCTTGAACGGACAGGCTGAGGGAAGAGAACTGAGGAACTCCCAGATCAAAGGCTCACCTGCTGCCATTAAATGGCAGCAAAATGAAATACTTTTGCCGCCTCATGGCTTCACTTCCTCTACACAAGAAACATCGTTTCCTGGGGGCACCTGGGTGGTTCGGCAGGTTGAGCGTCCGGCTGTTGATTTCGGCTTGGGTCATGATCTCGCGTTTTGTGGGTCCGAGCCCTGCATGGGGCTCTCACGCTGACTTGCTTGGGATTCTCTCTCTCCCTCTTTCTCTGCCTCTCCCCTGATGGCTTGCTCACACTCTCTCTCTCTCTCTCTCTCTCGCAAAATAAATAAATAAATAGAATAAATAAATAAATAAAATAAGAAAATATAGTTTCCTGAATATTTAAATTAAACCTGAAGCTCATAACTTTAAAAAAGTTTCATTCGAATGAAAAGTCAGGTAGTATCTTTAGGACTGGAAGTTCTACTTTTCATTCTTCTATCTCGGCTTTCTATCTGTGAAGGAGCACGGAGTGGCCCTTTAACCACATGAGGCATCGCCACCTGTCTACACTGTCTCCCTACTGACAGGCAATTGGCCAAAGAAGGGGAGGAAGAATCCAGGGCAGGGGTGGGCCAGGGCACCAGAGGAACTTTGCTGCCTGTGCCCCATCCCGCCCCTTCCAAAAGGTCTGCTCCCAATGAAGGCAGCTGGGCATGGCTGTCCCTTCCCACTGCCAGCTGAGACGACTACAGTCAAAGCCAGTACACCTGGTTTCACAGGCTCACAGGGCCCGTGCTGCTGTGCGTGAGAAGTCACGCCAAGATTCAACACATTCCAACGTGACTCTTCGTTCACTGGTCCAGAGATTTCCAAACTTTGAAAAAAGACAATATCCCAGCTCAGCGCACCCTTGACCTAAGTAAAGCCTGCTTATTGTATTTATCGTTTCTCCTACTAAGAAAACTCCCATGCAGGAAAAATGTATTTCTCTTTCCTTTTCTAAATGAATTCAGTTTTGTATTTGAAGCTTACACACTGTTTTCCTCAGGACACTTCGGGTGGGGCAGAGGCGAGGAACGAGATTCGAAACTAGGAAAACCCCAGTCCCAAGATAAAAGGTGGAAAGAGCAGTAAGTGTAGTAGAGGGCAAGGAGGTGTGTGTGTGGGGGGGGGGGCAGAATATGTAATTGTGAAGATGGTACAATGCAAGCAAAGTCTTCATCCATATGGCTCTTCTTTCCAGAACACTCCCAGTACTAAATAGTGTGGTCCGCTCTGTCCATAAATACATTTGTAGCTATCACCTCTCTTGTTGTAAAATAACCCTTGCATAGAGTGTTCATTACATGATTTTAAGCGAGTGATTACTATGATGTGCGCTATGTAAATGAGCCAGGAATGTGAACATTCTCAAGAAGGAGTATCACACCGGATCCTGCTCCCCCTCATTTGTCTGAAGCATGAATCCACCATATAACATCTTCTTTACCTTCTACTGGGGATTAGTGTTGAGTTATTTAGATACAGGACATAGCACACTTTTCAGCCCATCTAGTGAGCAAACTTATTAGCGAAATTCTAGAGGAAGAAAAAAAATCGCCTTGCTGTATTCTTTAGTGACCGAGTCCTCTTTCCCTCTACTCGCAGGTAATGTTGTTCATTCCTAAGACTGTGTCAGGGGAGGGGGACATAAAGAGAGAAAGGAAGTGTCAAGCTCACTCCTGCCGCATCATGAGCGATGTGTGTGATTAATACAGCTCCTCAACCCCATTTAAGGTTTATTTTTCCATGTTTTCTCGGGCTCCCAGACTCCATATGAAATGATATGTAAATAACTTAGGGATATGTTGAAGAAAAACAGATAGTAAAGCTCTTAACAAAAGACAACATGCCACATAACTTTCTACCCTCCATTTCGTTCCTCCCTGTACCACCATGACCTAACTTTCAGTGGGGAAACTACTTTTGGTCAGAAGCATCGGCTACCCCTTTGTTCTTACTGAGGCATGTTTCAGGCATCTTCAAGCTCAGTTTAGACTTCTGGAAACTCTGAGACAGTCAACAATCTGATCGTAAATGCCATGCGCTCAGTAGAGAGATGATATTCAGCTTAAGGAACAGGTGGTCAGACTAAGACTCTAGTACCCTGGTGAGAGGGTACCTGACTTTTGTACCCTGTCGAGAAGGAGAAAACAAGGGTAACAGGGGCCAAAATTGTCAAATGGGGAATGGCAGAGAGAGGCTAACCTAGGCAAAGAGAAGAGTTCAATGAGACAGGAACTGTCTTCAATGATCAAAAGGGTCATGTGTCGGGGCGTCTGAGTGGCTCAGTCGGTTAAGCGTCCGACCTCGGCTCAGGTCACAACCTAAGGGTTCGTGGGTTCGAGCCCCGCGTCGGGCTCTGTGCTGACAGCTCAGAGCCTGGAACCTGCTTCAGATTGTATCTTTCTCTCTCTCTGCCTCTCCCCATTCGTGCTCTCTCTCTCTCTCTCTCTTAAAAATAAATAAACATTAAAAAAAAATTTTTTTAAAGGGTCATGTGTCAGCAGGAAGTGACTTGCCCCAGGTTCAGAATGTGCATCCCGGGGAGACAGATTTCAGTCCAACAAGAGCAGGACTATAAAGATGGCCAGAGACTGAATGGGCCACCTCAGAAGACACGGAGTGCCCCATACTGGAGATGTTCACACCAAGGTAGAAGAAACTTCTTATTGCAGATTTCAAAATGGAGATACAGATACTGCACTAAATGGTCTTTAAGGGTTCTTTGCAACTTGAGACTATATTATCATCTTCCCTTCTCTGGTCCTCAGCCTCAACTGGGGTCCTAAGAGAAACACTGGAAATCTTCCTATATTACAAATGAGAACCTTACCGGACTCCCAACCTACCTTCACCCATGGGCACGGCCTCTCTCTGCTGGTCTGGGAACACGGTAGGGATTTCAGGCAGGGCTACAGGTAGCTCAAAATAGCTCCTATCCCGACCTGAGCAGAGCTTAACTAAGTCAGTTACAGATACCTGCACAGACAACTCCCCCTCCAACTAGTTCACAAAGCCCCCCAACAGCACCCTCCCAGCTCCTTACCCTCTCATGTGCACGGATCTCTCTGCCTGCACCCAGATCTCTATGTGCTACAGCCAACTCCCCTTTGCAGGTTCTCTTGTGATGAAAACCTCTCAAAATGAACCCGCTCAATGACGCACTCATACAGTTGCCCAATCAGCACACTTGTCCCTTGTCTCCATTCCCGATCTGGTCTGTCATGCATCCTCCTCAAGTCAAGGTGCTAGGTAGCTGTAAGTCTCAGATCTGAACCACTCACAGACCAGATATTGGCCCTTTGCTATTGGCTTACCAGGTCCTCAGCCCCTGCACCGACTGGGCCTAGTGGGCAAACTCAGGTGCAAAAAAAAAAATCAAAATAGTGCAAATACATACCAGCCATTTCACCCCTTCATTCTGGCACAACGCAGCCACCCCTTATTTCCCAACAGAGACATGCGACCAAATACACTGTATTGTCCTGGCCAGAAAACGGTCTTCTCCTGGACACTCAGTCCTAAAAAGCTACATCCCTACCCTGGCTTGCGTCACCCACAAGAGACAAAGTCTTCAGAGATCTCTGATGTATGAAATAATGCAAACCGTTGATCTCCATGTCCCATCAGTGACAAGGAGACATTGCCAAGATATTTTGAATGGCATCTCCTGTGACCTCATTTGAAGTGCTACGTTCATCTCTCCGTTGCACTGTTAAAAGCAAAAGCTTTTAACAAAGGCCAGGAGGACTCACCATGGAAATCACTGGCAGGCTTTCTTGCATCCTGACCTCCTCAAGGTCTCTGTTGTGCCACTTTCCCTCTTTACTTCTGAGAAAATGAGTTCCTTCCCACAATGGGGACAAAAGTTTCCTTTTCTTACGCGGGTAATGGCAACTCTAGATACACTTCCATTCTAGGCAATAAGAAAACTGTGGTAGTCTGAGGTGGCTAGCATCCTTGGCCATTTCCTCCCCAACCCTGGATGTAGCTGCAGGTGGCCTAGAAAAAGCCCTGTGGCATTGCCCCGGGGGCTCAGAGGAGCTTTCCCAGCTACATTTCCTCTCCTCTTTACCCAACCCTCTAACCATGTTGCATATTTGTGATTTCCATCCAGGTGCCTTGACCCAGCCCTTTCGACAGTAAGGAGATGCACTGCTTGGGCTCTTGAAATTTCAGAGGCACTGATTTTCTGGCTTTAGAACCCTCTGGGTTCTACAGTCATGGGCCAGAGCAACCTCACCAGTGAGCCCAGCTCAGGCCCCCAGGACCCCTAGGCAGGTGGCTGCTGCCCAGACTCTATGCTCTTACATCTGTTTTAGCCTTTACAGTTCACAAGTACTTCCCTGGGCATTTCAATCTGATTCTAAATTAGCCTCATCTAGGGTTAAGGAGGGTATGTGTAATGGCAATGCCATTTTATAGATAAGAAAAATAGAGACGCATAGAACAAACAGCCCTAAAATTTGTATGGAACCACAAAAGACCCCAAATAGCCAAAGCAATCTTGAAAAAGGAAAGCAAGGCTGGAGGCATCACAATTTCAGACTTCAAGTTATACTACAAAGCTGTAGTCATCAAAAGATTATGGTACTGGCACAAAAGCAGACACACAGATCTACAGAACAGGATAGAAAACCCAGAAATAAACTTACAGTTAACATGGTCAATTAACCTTTGACAAAACAAGAAAGTTTATGCGATGGGAAAAAGACAGTCTCTTCAGCAAGTTGTACTGGGAAAACTGGTCAGCTACATGCAAAAGAATGAAACTGGACCACTTTCTTATACTGTACACAAAAATAAATTCAAAATGGATCGAAGATTTTTTTTTAATTTTTTTTTCAACTTTTTTTATTTATTTTTGGGACAGAGAGAGAGACAGAGCATGAATGGGGGAGGGGCAGAGAGAGAGGGAGACACAGAATCGGAAACAGGCTCCAGGCTCCGAGCCATCAGCCCAGAGCCTGACGCGGGGCTCAAACTCACGGACCGCGAGATCGTGACCTGGCTGAAGTCGGACGCTTAACCGACTGCGCCACCCAGGCGCCCCAAAATGGATCGAAGATTTAAACGTGAGACAGGAAGCCACCAAAATCCTAGAAGAGGGCACAGGCAGTAATGTCTAACATTGGCCATAGCAACATTTTTGAAGATATGTTCCTGAGGCAAAGGAAATAAAAGCAAAAATAAACTACTGGGACTACATCAAAATAAAAATCTTCTCTACAGCGAAGGAAATAATCAACAAAACTAAAAGGCAACCTACTGAATGGGAGAAGAATATGCAAATGACATACCCAACAAAGGGTTATTATCTAAAATATGTAAAGAACTTAGACAACTCAACACCCCCAAACCAAATCATCTAATTAAAAAATGGGCAGAAGACATGAACAGACATTTCTCCAAAGAAGACATCCAGATGGCCAACAGACACATGAAAATATGCTCAACATCACTCATCATCAGGTGTAATCCCATCTCGACTGCAATGAGATATCACCTCGTTCCTGTCAAATGGCCAAAATCAAAAACACAAGAAACAAGTGTTGGTGAGGATGTGGAAAAAAAGGAACCCCGTCGCACTGTTGGTGGGAATGCAAACTGGGGCAGCCGCTGTGGAAAACAGTATGGAGTTTCCCCCCAAATTTAAAAATAGATCTACTCTATGATCCAGTAATCACATTACTGGGTATTTACCCCCAAAATACAAAAACACGAATTCAAAGGGCTACATGCACCCCTGTGTTTATGGCAGTGTTATTTACAATAGCCAAATTATGGAAGCAACCCAGTGTCCATCCACAGATGAATGGATAAAGAAGAGGGGGCATATATATACATATATATATATATATATATATACATATATATGTATATATATATAGAGAGAGAGAGATAGGTAGATAGAGATATATAGATAGAAATAGATATACAGAAGGGAATATTACTCAGCAATAAAAAGGATGCAACATTTGCAACAACATGGATGGAGCTAGAGGGTATAATGCTAAGCAAAATAAGTCATTATGCTAACTAACTTGGATGTAAATTAAAAAATAAAATATGGGGCATCTGGGTGGCTCAGTCAGTTAAGAGTCCAACTTCAGCTCCGGTCATGATCTCGTGGTTTGTGAGTTCAAGCCTCGCGTCGGGCTCTGTGCTGACAGCTCGGAGCCTGGAGCCTGCCTTGGATTCTGTGTCTCCCTCTCTCTCTGTTCCTCCCCTACTTGCTCTCTCTCTCTCTCTCTCTCTCTCTCTCAAAAATAAAGACTAAAAAAATTTTTTTAAAGTAAATAGAATTTTAAAAATACATTAAAAAGTAACTCATTCAGAGAAAGACAAATACCATACGATTCACTCATATGTGGAATTTAAGAAACAAAACAAATGAGCAAAGGAAAAAAGAGAGAGAGAGAGACAAAGCAAGAAACAGACTCTTGCCTATAGAGAACAAACTGATGGCAGCCAGAGGGGAGTGGGGTGGGGGATGGGTGAAATAGGTGACAGGGACTAAGGAGGGCACTTGTCATGAGGAGCCCCAGGTGTTGTATGGAGGTGTTCAATCACTATCTTGTACACCTGCAACTAATATTACATTGTATGCCCACTGTACTGGAATTAAAATAAAATGAAGTAAAATAAAAATTTGAGGGAGTCAAAATAAGGGACTGTGGAGTAATACCATTCCTGTTACTACTTTGACAACTATTACACCTAACAACAACAACAACAGCAACGGTAGGTTATGAATACTAGGTTTATGAGTACTGACATAAAGAATTCAGTTTCGGTGCGTAACATTAGAGAAGCAACACTTGTAATTTAACTTCGCAACTTGAGTTCATTATTCTCTCTCTCGCAAGTGTCTCCTTTTGAACAGGATCAACTACGTAATTGGTGGGGCCCAGTGCAAAATGAAAACGTGGGGCCCCTTTTACCAAACTTATTAATAAGCATGTCAAGACCAGGACAGCAGAGCCTTAAACCAAGCATGGAGCCCTATGAGACGCACAAGTCACAAGTCCGTGAAGCTGGCCCTGCTTCTGAACCCTTAAGAGATATGTAAATCTTAGAATAATGCTTGACTGTAGGGGCAATGAAGGAAACATGTCATTGCTTCTCTTATTCTTCTCATTTCATGAAAACTTTTGTTTCTGTTACCTCTTGTAAATCTCTTCTATTGTCAAGAGTATCATTAGAATCAGAGATGTGTCACAATTCCTGGATAGCAAATCTAGGGTTGTTTTCATTGATTCTTGAGATAATGTACTTCCTGTGGAGTTCTGATTCATCTTGCTGACCCTCTTGAATACTATGTAAAACAAAAACTCAAAAAGCCGCTCGATCTCCATTCGTCCCTCTTCTCAAGCCCTTCAGTCAAGAAAGGATACAATGAATATGTTAAAATTAAACTAAACTACCACAAGGAGAAAGGCCCCCTCTGTTAGCCCACTTACGAAGAACAAACAGTGCCATTGAAGGCACAGCCTCGCACAAGACTGTGCTAAGTGGTTCTCACAACAGAGATGCTAGACCTTTTCAGTCTGGAGATTTCCAGTCTCCCCAGCCATACTCCACCTACCACGATTCCCACTCCCGAGCCAGGAAACAAAGAAAAGAATGCTAAGAAAACCATGAAACGACAACTAAGATGAAATGCATAATGCAATGTCATTTAAGTGCGCTGGGATAAATTTTTAGATAAGAGCCACATTTTGTTTTCTGCAAACACAGCACAGGTGTTTTCGCTAGGGGCATGTCTTAGGGTTTGCTTTCTGTCCTCCACGGTCCTTTTTTCTGAAGAAATGACTTACCATATTTACCCGATTCCAACATGTATTTTTTCTGGCCTTTTATACATCTCTGAAATCAGAATGCACCTTATAATCAATGGCATTTTACCATCGCTGTCAGCCAGGAGGCAGTTGAAAGGGAGCTGTCATTGCCTGTGTATATACTGAAATCCGGTCATGGCTATTGCAGTATCATGACATATGATAAACATGTATCTAGATACGCCAAAAAGAGCTCTCTCAGTAAATATAAAATTAAAATTCTATGGATATGAAAGCATTACATCATAGTTTATTTAGGGGTGTTTGTTTTCTTTCTTGGTGTTACATAAAAACTTAATTCCATAAAAAAGCATCTCAAATGTGATGAAATACCTCATATCTTCAATAGAATGCCATATCCGCCACTGGCATTTTGGAAGAGTCTGAAAAGCTGCCCATGCACCCGCTGAGAAGCCACCCAAAGTGCAACTAGAAACCCCCCAACCTGAAAACCCAAACACTGGTAAAAGGTACTAGCTTCATGAGAGTTACCAATATCCTGAACCAGATTCGTGGACAGATCAGTTGTTCCTGGGGTCATGCTTTTAGAGGAAGTTCGAGAACACCAACATAAGGTCTAGAGCAGCACCATCATGTACAATACATATGATGCAAGCTACAGATGCAATTTTAAATTTCATGCGCAACGTTTTTAAAAGTTTACAAAGTAGGTAAGATTCATTTTAATAATCTGTGTTATTGAACTCAATATATCCAGAAGATTGCCATTTCAACATGTGATCAGTATAAAAATATTTATGAGATATTGTATTTATCTTTGCCCTGTTTTTGAAATCTGGCGTAGACTGTATTCTGCACTTATAATGTATCATAGTTCGCACCAGCCACATTTCAAATGCTCAACGGCCACATGTGGCTCCTGTATGGGACAATGCAGGTCAAATCAACACATACGTTTACCGGCAAAATAAAATAATCCCTTCCAGAACATTCAGCAGAAATTCAACAGTGGCAGCTATTTCCACGGCACTCTGGTGAATGTCAATTACAATGAACTGAGTACCTCAATGATGACAACAATATATGCTCTAGAGCAATTCTGCTGAAAACAGTCTAGGGCAGTGGTCTTCAAACTAGGCTACTGGTACATGAAATCTTTTCCAGAAGTATGCGAGCAGGGATAGTTTGCATGGGATCCACTCTCAGATTCTCAGCTCCCGTGGATCTTCTCTACTAAAATTTATCTGCCTAAAAACAACTTTTTTTTCCCCACGTGCTTAAAATTAAGCATTAGTTTGCAACTATTCTCAATACCGCTTGCTTAAATGCATCATTAACTGGAAAGAAATGCACGTCTTGACTAACAGCAGGATAGACTGCTGATGCTGATTCTTGCAAATATAACCAGAGTGTTTTCCTATATTGCAAAATGGTGACACTGGTAAAACCGATGCATAGCAATTGTATGTGATTTCTTTCTTATAAGGTCCATCATTCAAATATGTGAAAACCTGTTTTCTCAGGTTGAATCTTGAAATAACTTTTCCAATCAAAGTCAACCCTCATTTCATTTTATAAGTATTTTCTACCTCCCATTTTCAAAAACAAAATATGGTATTTTCCAGACCGATTATTCTTTACCTATGTATACTCTTCTCCTGATAAAATATGGTTGAAACGTTTGATTCTGTGGTCTAATAAGATTAATGGGTTTTAAAATTTTTGTACATGATTCCTAGTTAATTATTCCAGAAACCCGACACCAGAGTTGTAAAAACATATGCATAAGTGTTTACCAAAGGAAACTACGTCTGCCATCGGATTTCTTGTTTCATACATGAATTATGTTAGCTACATATTACATTCTTTAATTTAAAATCACATGAGAAACAAAATTAATTTCTTAATTTATTTGGAAGTAGATAAAAATCTCATTATAATTTTCGTCTATTTAATCTATTTGCTCCTCAAAGTGCATGTCAGTTCCTTTTTTCCACTGCGAAATGAAGTAGAACACTTTTTCTGAAGGTACAGCTGATATGGCTGATTATTTTGATATGGACATTGCCTTTGCCAATTAAGTTATATTATAAATATTTTCTATGAAATCATGACCCGAAGTTACAGCCTCCAAGTTTTATATTTAAAGGGTATAACAAATTCAAGGCACTTTGTCAAAATTATTGTATCGGCTAAGGCATATTCATCTAAGTATTTTGATTTTTCCAACCTTTTGTAAGCACATTGGATTAAAAATAATGCCTCAAAATGAAAGTATGACCGATATTATAGTCATTTGCTAAAGCATGGTAAAGTCATTTTGGTAAACTTACCAGAAAACTCAGAAATAAATGATTCGGCAACAAATCCTTTTGTAAAATTGGGGCTTCTTTGCTTTCGTGGAACTAAGGATAGGCCTAATCAAAAGTTCTCTGTTAAGAATTTTAAATTTTAATTAAAACATTTAAATCACTAAAAATTATTTTTGGTGACAGATCACTGTGATTTTTGACTTATGACTTGGCCATTCATTCCATTCCCTTCTACCTATTTATGGGAACAAAGTTTTCTGAGTTCTTAGAGTTCTATACGTGAAAAATAGGAATAAAATTTATACTGTACTGTCTCATTAGAAGTAACAGTCATCCTTAGAGTCATGAACTAATTTGGGGGAAATAACAACTATAGGCACTCAAAGGATGTATTTCCAACCAAATTTGAGTTTTCATTTTTAGTAAGTACTTATAAAGATATGTAAAATTTCATATTGTTTTGAGAACTGTATACTACTAATAATTCAATGATAAAAAGTTTAATAGTTAATAAACTTAGCATTAGAGGAAAATTTATTTCAACCCATATGTAAAACATAGAGATGTACAGTAGGATGACCAGTAAAAGGCTTTTAAACACAAAAATATATTACATTAGGATAAATTATTGAGGGGAGTTACATAGAATGGGGATTTCAGGGAGATAATATCATGAAAGTTTCTGACCATGTTTTTTTTCCCTTTGTTTGCTTTTAAATCAACAATGACAAGTATCAAGATATTATGGTAGTTTTAGTTCACTGAATGAATATAAAAATGTGATTAAATCCTTTTATTTAGAAGTCTGAGTATTTATAATATGCTAGAATAGAAATAATAACTACAAATAATTAAACACGCGATAAGAAATTTCAGATGCCAGCTTCAAGATGGATGATGGAGTTGAGATTCCTCAAAATTATTTTAGCAGGCCTATAATTGGAAAGTTTGAAAACCACTGCTATAGAACACAGACTCAGTGAAGCCCAGAGGAAAACTAAGTGGGGGAAAGGAAATTTAGAGAGATTTCTTTTATTTTGTTGTCATTTTTAATTTCTCAATATAGCAGAAACCACTATAAGTTGAAGTATAGCAGCTTATTTGCCAGGCCAGTAATGCAACCTTGCAGTGGGTGAAAGTGTAGGGATATTCCGAGCAATCCACAAACACTGCACTTACTCACTATGGTCACTAGATGGCAAATATGCACTGGGCATGCAGCCCTCTTCCCCTCTTCCAAGGGCTCTCTCAATCATCCAATCTCCTCCTGCAAAAAGGAAAAGGGTATGACCAACAGCGACAATCACAACAAATAATTACAGGAAATATTTGTTCCCATTTTCCAGGGGCAGTAATAAGCCTTTATCATCTCTGAAAGTTTCATAAATGGCCTTGTTTATGAAGGTAGCCTACCCTTCATTAATACCATCTACAAATAACATTAATACATTCTATTCTAGAACCATGCACTTTGATCATAAAACCCAAACCTTATGCAGCTAAGAACTTCAGTTCCAGCAAACCCAAAAGGCAGCATCTATAATATTCCAAGCAGAAGGCTAAAACCTTCATTTCACTGAACCTTTAAACAACTCTAAGAGATAGGTGTTAATATTACCCCATATTACAGGTAAGAAAGCAGAAAAATGGCCCCAAACCATTCAGTTAGTAGGAAAATGCAGGTTTGGTTTGGTTTTGTTTTTCCTAACTCAGTAGCCATGCCCTTAAATAGTATACTGTGTGATGTTTCAGTGGGACGTGTGTGTGTGTGTGTGTGTGTGCGCACCTGTCTATGTGTCTTTCTGCATTTGATTATGCATATTTGTCTTTCTGTGCTTCTGTGTCGTTCTGTGCATGTGGAAGTGTGTGTGTGTGTGTGTGTGTGTGTGTGTGCGCGCACACACACACAAACACCTGTGTACTCCGGATCTTTTAGACCTCTTTCTGGTAATCTTTGCATCTGCTTTTATCCTGTATAGTCATTGGAGGGAACTCAATAATTTCCATTTTCTCTTGAAGAGGCTAAGAAAAAGGTACATTAAAAGTCATAGTGTCCTTTGAAAAAGTGTTACTTGTGTATCTTTTTGTAAGTATTTGAGTCTCTTTTTTCACATGTATAAATCTGCATATGTTTCCATATCTGTGCATGTGTCTGTGTTTGTTTGCAGCATGACTGAGTCCATGTATGCATCTATATGTGTATGTTGGCACATGCATGTGCGTGCATCCATATATCTGATGCACGTCTAGGATTGAGTGCCACGTGGGCACAGGAGTACATTTGTAGATTATTTGTGTGTATGTACACATGTGACAATGTGTATCCATGTTGACATGTGAAGGTGCACGTCTGTGCATTTGTGTGCCTGCGGATGTGTATTTTATACCATGTTTAGGTCCGTGTTGTCTGCAAATATATGTGTGAACGTCTCTTTTATATGCCGAGGGCGTGTATTTCTGGGTGGGTACAGCTGGCATCTGAGTGGACATGTGCATGTGCATTTATGTGCCCGTATGTTGCACACACATACGCTCTTATAGAGTTGTGTGCGCATGTGCCTATAAGGGGGGTTGGGAGTGTGTCACCATCTGAGTAGATGAAATCTTGGTTTTTCTGGAGGCAGTGCCCATGTAAGTGTACATATGTAAGTCTGTAGACCTGTACCTATACTCTCATGTATATATCTCTGCATGAGTCCATGTGTATCAATGGCATCTATGTCTGTGTGGAAATGTTTTGTCCTCATGTTCACCGCTTGCAATTCTTCATCTGTGTGAGTAGGGGCATGTGTCTGGGTCTGTGTGTACATAATGTCTATGCCTGTGTCTGGGTGTGAGTCAATGGGTGTGGACCTGTACATCCTTGCCTGGAAGCCTCTTTGTGACGAGGTGCTTCTACCTCCACAGGTGCATGCCTCAGTGCTCATCCATCTGTTCAGCCACCTCTGTGTGTGTCTGTGTGTGTGACCATCTGCATGTCCATGGGGACGGGCGTGTGTCTACGTCAATCTGTCTACGCGAGAAGGAATTTCTTTGGCTGGCTCTCCAGGTGAATGGATCTGTGCGTCCCTGTGCAGATGTTCTTGTTGCTGCATGATAGAAGGACTCTGTACGTGTGGGAATTTTGCATGTCTGTGTGTACATGTGTGGCCGTGTTTGTGCACGCTTCTGTGGTGTGCACACTCATCTATGTTTGCATGCACACACACGGCGGTACATACAAGTGTCTGCACAACTGTATGTCTGGAGGGTATCCTGGATTCTGCCCGTGTGTGCATGCATTTCTAAGACTAGGCGCACAGATCAACAGACACGCGTGCTTCTGTGTGCCTCTGTGTTTGCTCCGGTTTGTGTCTGTGTGCATGTATACGTCTCCACATACAGATGTAGTTATATGTGTACACCTGCGTGCTTGTGTATTTCCATATGTACGCCCACATGCACGAACATTCCTTTCTGTACTTCCATATGCATTTTCATGCATGTGCACGTGTGCACACTAAATTTTCATGGTGTGCATGTGGACAAACTTGTTTATACATGTGTGCTACAATAACAACAATGCTGCTGTGTGTACACGTATGTGACTCTATAAGCATGACAACACTGGTAAGTACATGTTTAAAACACACGTGTCTAACCGCGAATGACTCTTTATGTTTCAGTGTTTGCATTCATGTCTCCGTGTCTGCATCTCAGTAAATACACATGCACCTGTGTCCACCTATGGATGACTTTATGCATCTGTCTATACGCATGCACACACGCAAACATGTGTGTCTGCGTGGGTTCACATATGCCTGTCTACATCTCTGCATAAATGTCGAGGGGTGTCTGAGCATGTGTCTATGCCTCATGAGCCTCTAGAGGCTTCTACGTGTTTTTGGAAGTGCATATATGCGTGTGCATCTGTGATTTTGCACCTTTGAGGCTATGAATCAGTAAACACGTCCTCTGGATGCTGGCCAGGTCAGCGTATACACCTCTGCACGCTTCCCTGGGTCTGTGTGAGTGTGGATTGTGTGTTTGTGAGTGTATGTTGCTCTGCACCTACACACAGAGCTGTGGGCATTTGTGTGTACCTGTGTGTATGCATATATGTATCTGTGTATGTAGGAGATGACCCCTGTTGGGACTCCGAATTTTATGTTCATACTTGGGAAAACATAGGTCTTTGGCTGTGGCTGTAGGAATCTATGGTGTGTGGGATTATGACACACCTGTAGGTCTGGGCCAGTGTGAATATCTGTGGCACTGTGTGTGTGTGTGCGTGTGTGTGTGTGTTCTAGCGTGTACTTATCTATGATGAATATGTGTGCACAGATGTGAGCACTTCCTTCCCGAAAAACGTTTCTGGTCATTTCCACACCTGCTTGTCTATGACTCAGCCAGCAGAAGGAGCTCAAGCTTTTCTTCCTACTCTTGAAGCAGCCAAGAAAATAAACATTACAATATGGACTCTTTGGAAAAATGTAGATTATGGAAGCTGGTGACTATGGTCTAAGAACACAGGCTTTTTATAATTTGAAGACAAAAAGTGGGTGGCTCCTCAGTTCTTCAAATCCCGCCGCCGTCGCAGGCATTTATGTGGGGGACCCTGGCGCACACCCACCTTCCTCCTCCTCTCCGGCCCCAGGCAGAGCCCGCATGCCGCCGCCTGGCCGTCCAAAGCCCACTCATCACAGAGCCTCCGTCGCACCTTCCGCTTCCCCAGGCTTGCCTATTACAGAGGGCTCCAGAGTCACCCCCACTTTCTTGCTCATCCTACTTGTCTTTGCCTCGACATTGAGATGAAGAGGCCTGGTGTCATTTCATCCTTATCACGGACTAAGAGGCCGGAGCCGGCGTCACCCCCAGTTTACAAGTGAGGGCTGAAGATCGGAGAGTCCAAGTGCGTCCTATAGGTCATTTGGCCAACAAGTGGCAGAGGCAGAATTCAAACACGGGCCTGATGGACACCAAAGCCACGTTCTTTCTGTTCTACCGCTGACCATTTCTACCATCGAATGTGCCCAGGTTCCAGCGCCAGTAAGCAGGCATGTTTGCCTCCAAAGACCGTGCTCTAAACCTTGGTTCCTTCTTGAAATTATCTTACTGAATTCTCGGGATGACCTCAAAGGAAGCACTCTGTCCATGTTTACAAATGGGCGTCCGGACTCAGAAAAGTCAAGTCACTCGTCAAAGTTCTGTGCGAGCGTGGAGGTCCTCCGTTCGTACCCTGTGGGGCAACGTGTTGTTGAGGAGGAAGTGTGATAGAGTGAGCATGGGTCTCGTGAAGGGAAGCCGTAGAGTCCAGGGTGAGCATACATACTGTGCTGTTCTTTTTGGTGGATGAGGCCTCCTGAGACTTGTGTAATGAGACTGTGCAGTTGGGGGCAAGTGTGGGTCTTCTGGGGTGAACGCGCGTGTCGTGGTTACATCTCCGTGTGTGGATCTTGTCTGTGCCGTGGTATGAGTCTCTGAGGACTGTGGGGCAAGTCTGAGTGTTCCAGATCTAGTTCCTGGGTTAGGCGGCACTCTGTGCAGCCCTGTGACGCTAGATGCCACGTGGTGAATGTGTCTTGAGTTAGGTCTCTGGTTGTATAGCTATAATCTCTGTGCTATCTTGCTGAGATGAGCACTGGATGTTGTATGGAAACCAATTTGACAATAAATTATGTTTAGAAAACAATCTCTGTGCTACGGTGGGACGCTAAGTGTTGTGGGGCGAGTCTGGTAAGGTAAGGTGAGTCTGACGGCGGTGGAGAAAATCTGTTATGGCAAAATCCCTTTGTACCGTGCCTTGATGTTACACGTTTTGGGGTGATATGTTTTACATTGTGGGGTGAGCCTGTCTGAGGGTAGGTGGGTCTGGATGTTGTGGGGCACGTATGCGGGTTTTGTGGTGTATCAGGAAACTGTTGGTCTGGCGAGTGCGTTTCTTGCGACGTCAGTCTGTGACTCGCATGATTCATATGTGTCCTGCGAGGCTGTTCTCGGTGCACATTAAGGGAAGCGTAGCAAGGTGGGGATGAGGTGAAGCCGTGGATTCTGGGTTGTCTCTATGAAATATGGGTCCTGTGAGTCCTGAGCTTCTGATTTGGAGTCACTTGCTTTGTGGGAGTGATTCTGGGTGTTGTGACTTTCGTGGCTGTGATTCTTTGGAGGTACTATCAGGAAAATCTGGGGATGGTGGAACACGTCCTCACGTTGTAGGGCATGTCTAGGTGTGGAGTATGCATTGCAATCTGCACACTGTGGGATATATATTGGAGTAATGGGGTGAGACTATGTGTCATGGGTTGTTCCTAGAGATTCTATAGCAAACTGTTTTGTCATAGAGCCAGTGTGCATGGTAGGGTATGTCTGTGCCTCGTGGGGTATCTATGTGGGTTTTTTAAAGCAGGGAGAGTCTCTCAGGTATGGGACTGTGTCTGTACATGATATGGAATTTCTAGAAGTTGTGGTCCAATGCTGTGTATTGTGGGGCAAGTGTGTATGATATAGGCTGATCATGAATATGGTGTTGGACAAAGTCTGAGCATGGTGTGGCCAGCCCAGGATTGTGGCGGAGGGCCTGTGTGTTTTCAAGGTACTTTGTACATTGTCGGACGCGTCTTCTCGTTGGAGGTTTTGCCAAGGTGTCGTGGGGGTGTGTGCACTATAGATCGTGTCTAGGTTGTGGAGATCAAGGGTGCCTTGTGGGGCAAGGCTCAGTTATAAAGAATGTCTGGTGAGGTGAAAACTGTGAAAAATGTCTTCATCCTGTGAGGCAAGTCTGTGTGTCATAGGGCAATTCTGGGTTTGGGGGATACACGTTTTTCTTTGTGGGGGTATGTGTCTTGTGCAATGACTGTGTCTGTGTGCGTGCGTGCGTGTGTGTGTGTGTGTGTGTGTGTTGAATCTTTGCATCCGAATGCAGTTTTGTGCTTGTGGGAGAAACCTATGTGCTATAAGGCACCTCTGCCTATAGCAAGTTAGCTGTATCTGGGTACCATGGAGCTATTTTGTGCATGGTAAGACCTGTCTTCGTACCGTGTGGCCAGACTGAATTCGGGGGTGCGGCTGGATGTCTGCAGTCTATTCTTACCACAGTGGGGTAACTTTATGTGGTGGAGTGACACTGTACATTATAGGGAGATGATGCATTGTGGAACTTAACTGTGGGTGACAGGGCACGTCTTGATGTTATGGGGTGAGTCTGGGCGTTGTGGGGCAAGTCTGTTCGTTGTAACTTCATTGTAGGTATGGGGAGGCATTTCTGTAGTGTTATGGTGAAAAACTGAGTTTTGAGGCAAATCTGGGTATTATGGTAATATTGGATGGCTTACGGGGTAGGTCTCGGCGTTTTTTTGGAAAATGTTTGCATCGTGAGGTCAATTTGTGCATTGTGATGGGATTCCACGGGCTGTGGTGGGGATTTCGCGTCATGGAGCATGTGTGACATCATAAGTTGGCCTTAGTGTTGAGGGGTGAGCGTGGGGGTTATGGGCCAGTCGGATATTGTGAAGCTCACAGGCATGTCGTGGTGTGTGTCTGTGTGTTTGGGCAGATATCTGGTAGTTGTGGTAGGTGACGGGTTCGTTATTTGCTTTGTGTTTGAGTCTCTGCGGTGTGGGATAGCACCGTGTGTAGGGGTGAAAGTCTGTGCACTGGAGAAGGAGTTTGAGAGTTGTGTAAATATCCATGCATTGGGGGGCAAGTCTGTTTTCTGTGGTGTGGTTTAGACCTCCTGGACAAGAATGCTGGTGGCGGTGGGTGGGGTCGGATAGGCCTTTGAGGATGCCACTGGATGTTTTAGGGGAGTCCACTGATCCCGGGGTGTATGTTCTGAGAAACGTCTCTAAGTTGTTACGCGATATTGCGTGTTTCGGGGTGGGTCCTGTATCTTATTTGACACATCTATGTATTGCAGGATGTCTGCAGCTGTGGGAGAAGCTGTCCATTTTGGAACAAGTGTGGGTGCTCATGCGATTTGGGACGCTGTGGAGTGAATATCACAGAGACAGCTCTGCACTGTTACTGGAATCTGGGCACTGTTCGGGGAGTATCTAAGCCGTGATCGTTGTCGGCACGTTGTAGCGTACGTCTGGGCATTGTGGGACGAATGTGGGTTCTCAGCTGATTCTAAGTGAGGGTCAATCTATGTGCTATGCTGTGTCTGATGCAGGCTGGGTTTGCGCGCTCGGGGCCAAGCGTGAGCGTCTGGCCCAACGTTGGGAATTTTGCGTTCAGTGGGCAGTGGGGGAGCCCTTGTTCTCTGGGGCAGGTCTGTGAGTCGTTGGTCTGTGAGTCGTAGGTCTGTGAGTTGTTGGTATGTGAGTCGTTGGTCTGTGAGTCGTTGGTCTGTGAGTTGTTGGTCATGGTTGTGCACACTGTGAGGCAACTCAAAAACCTGAGCTGAGTTTGAAAGCCATTGTTCCTTTCTATCCATTACAGGGCAAGCATGGGCTCGGTGAGGGTTTCCATGGGGGCACATTTTTATGTTTTAATATGACTTGGCAGCGATTTTTAGAGTCTGTGTGTCGTACTGTGAGTTTGAGATGCTGTGGGTCAAGTCTGTGCAAGTTAGGGTTTGGGGGCAAGTTTGGAATTTGTGGAGTTAGTGTGGTGTGAGGCAAAAGTGTGTCGGGCTTATCTACATCTTGAATTGTGAGCTGATGTGCTGTGATGTAATCCTGTGTGTCGCAGAAGTGTGAATCTGGGAGCACAACCCTACGTTGTAGGGTGTGCTTACGAGTTACGGTACATGTGCGTGCAGCGCTTGGGCAAATCTTTGCACCGTGAGGTAAGTGTGGGATTAATTCATTAATTGTTAATTGTGGGATTGTTCTACACGTTGTAGGATGGATTGTGCCTTGTGATGCTGTTCCATACCTTGCTGGGACAGGAGATCGAGTGTTGTCACGGACCCCACGTTTTTCTGGCTCCATCTTTTGCTGAGGCATGTGTGTAAAAGTTGTGTGTGTGTGTGTGTGTGTGTGTGTGTCTGAACTCCGAATATTGTGTGGTACATCTATGTGCCATGAGTTGACCCTATACAACTCATGGAAAATCTGCACACTCTGGTGTGGTTTTGTGTGGGTCTGTGAGTGGTGGGCAGAGTCTTGGCATTTGACCTAGGAATTGTAGAGAATGTCCGAATGACTGTGTCGCGGAAGAGATGCACGTTGGGGCATGTTTCTGATTTGCGGGAAGTCTTGTGGCGTGAGAGTCATGTCCCCACTGTAACTTGATACTGTGCATTGTGGGGGGCATATCAGTGCTTTGCAATATGATTGTGTACTTTATGGGAAACGTCTGAGTTGTGCATTTGTGTCCATGCTTTGGGTTTTTTACAATTCTGTGGGCTGTGCAAGGAGCTAGGGGTATCGTAGAGTGACTCTGGTATGGGTGGTTCTGGACGTTGTGACACATGTCTGTGCATCTCAGGATACGCCTTTGTGTCCGGGGACAGGTCTAGGGGTTGTGGTATTAGATCAAACTCAGTAGGGCGGACCTGTGCGTCGTGGGATAAGTCCACTGTGGACTACGTGTTACACGAGGCATGTCCGTGTTGAGCATGAGATGCTCCAACATTTGTCTACGCACTGTATGGTGTGTCCAGGTGTGAAGGGGCAAGTCTGTGAGTTGAGAGGCATATCTATGCATTATAGGGCCTCCGCGTGGTAGAGAAATGGGGGGAGAACGCTTTGCGGTGAGCCTGGGTGCCGTGGCTCTAGTATTTTCACTGTGGCGTGACTGCATATGTTGTGGAGCACATCAGCTTTAGAGAGTGAGTCTGTGTGTTGTGATTCCGACCTGTGCATGGAGAGGCTGTGTTGCGGGGCACGCCTGCGTTAGGAGGCAGGCCTGTGCACCGTGGGGTTTACCTGTGCTTTGTTGGGGGGCATACGGGGCACTGTGGCACGTGACTATGCTACGCAATGACTGTGTGTGTTGTGCGACAGTGCGGGCCTTGTGGGGCCTACCCTGGCACCGTGTTGTTATTACTCTGCGCACTATGGGGCGAGCTTGTGGGTTAGGGTTAGGTCCATACTTTGAGAGGCACGTGCGTACGTCGTGGGCCAAGCTTGTGGGTTGTAATCTGTGGGCAGCGAGGTGACCCTGAATGTTCCGATGTGAGCGTGGGTGATGCAGGCACACGTGGGCATTGTGGGAGATGCCTGTGTATGACGGGACATGTCTGCAGGTTGCGGGATGAGTCTGTGGTTACAGCTTGTATCTGAATTCTCTGCACCTGCATATCTTTCGGGGGACTACGTGGAGACAACCGAAGGTGTTTGGGGCCTTTGCGTTGTGATACCATTCTGTTCCCTTGGGCAGCTGGGCGCTGTGGGAGTGCCTGTGCATTAGGGGGTACGTCCGGGTGTTGTGAGGCTATGGTGCACGGTGGGGCAGGACGGGGTGCTGTGTGGCCTGTCTCTGCTGCGTGGGAGAAGTGTGCACCGTGGTGCTGAGTGCGTGGTCGGGGGAGGCGCCGAGGTACCGTGGATCCGGTCTGGGCGTTGCAGGACAGGCGTCGGTGTTGTGAAACGAAGGTATTTACCGGAGCCGGCGTGCGCGTTACGTGCCTGACACGGGCACTGCGGGGTAGGTCTGCTTTGTCCCGTGATTCTGTGTGCTCCAGATCTGCTTGGAGGGAAGGGGGCAGTCCACGCGCTGAGGGACAAGCCTGGTATGGTGGAGCAAGCGTGGGCCCTGTGGAAAGAGAGCAACTTGGGGTGTACGAGTGAGATGTGTGGGCTGTGACGGCGACAGTGGGATGTGACTTTGTGTGGTGGTCAAGGCTACGTGTCGTGGACTGTTTCCAGGGATTTTGAAGTGAGGCTCCTCTGTGCGCGGAGAACACTCGGGATTACACATTTTATCCAAGCACTGTGGGGCTCATCCGTTCCTTATGCCACGCCGGCCAGCGTGTTCCGTGCTGAGCGTGTGTGTTGTAAGAGCACGTGTGTACAGGAGAGGCTGCGTTTAGTTGGTGAATCCGACATGGTGCATCCTCGCATGGATGGGTGAATCTGTATCGTGGGTGTGTTGTGTGCAGTCATTTGGGAATCGTAAGCAAACGGTGGTGAGAGTGGGAGCCATGGTGGGATTCTGGGCTCCGTGTAGGTGGACTCCGTGTGTCATGGGCTGATTCGAATTTTTTCCAATTAAGTCTTAGCAGCACAGTCCAGTTCCATGTGTAGAAACAACAACAGTAACAGTAACAACAAGATCAGCTAACGTCGATAACGCTAACTCCGTGCCAAGCACTGTTCTCAACACTTTATAGGCGTTCACTCATTTGTTCCTCTCAACAGCCCTACTAAGTAGGGTACTATTATTATTCCAATTTGCACCTGACAAAACTAAGGCCCAGAGCAGTTAAGAGACCTTTCCAACGTCACACAATTAGTCAACAGTCCCTGTGGGCCTGGAACCCAGGCAGTCTGAATCCTAAGTGTCAGCTTCTAACGGCAATCTACACTGCCCCTTTGTTTTGCGGTGTGCTGTGCTTCTGGAATGTCTCTGGGCCTTGCGGGGCACGCCCAGCTGTGGCGGCGTGTCTTGCGTCACACGACACCTAGGGATTATATGTTTGATCCGAGTAATGTGGGGCTCATGTGTGCACTGTCAGCGTGGGCAGGCTTTTTTGTCGTGGGCCAACTATGTAAGTGGCATGAAGTCTCTGCTTGAAGGGAAAGTCATGTGGTTGTGCGATTCTGTGAGCAATCAAAGAAATTGGCACGTTTGTGTGAGTACCTATTGTGAAAGGTGTGTTTCCTTGAGAGTCTACTGCCTGGATTACGGCACGTACCTGTGCCTTGTGGAGTCAGTCTAGCTGCTCAAGTCTTTGCTTTAGAGGGTAGGTTTGTACACTGTGACGCAGTTCCGCGAGTCACGGGGGAACCACGCGTGCTGTGCGAGGCGTGCACGTGCCGTGGGGTCTCCAGGTATGCCGGGGCTAACGGCTACCTTCCCGAGGGGCCGTCTGTGCATTGTGCGCTGCCTCTGGGCGTTGTAGTGTGTGTGTGTGTGTGTGTGTGTGTGTGGGCACGTGCACATGGGTGCGTTCGTGAGGAATGTGTCTGTGCATTTTAAGGTTGGTCCATATCCATGGGAAGCGTCTTCGTGTTGTGGGACGTGTTTGTTTGTACGATAGAGGCAAGTGGGCGTTTTGCGCGGGGATGAGTTTGTGTGTTGCGGAGTTCGGCTGTGGTGCATGGTGCACCGTGCAATGGAGAGCATGGTGAGGCTTCTCCGTCCATCCTGAAGTACCCCTAGGTGTCCCGGGATACGTCATAGGTATTATGGAGTGTTCTCCGTATTCATGAGGCAAGCCTTACTTTATAGGGGAGGCCTTACGTTGGGGGTTTACTCTGAATGTTATGATGCAATTCCGTGTATCGTACAGGGTCTATCCGGACACGCTAAGCTATTTTGGAGCACATCTACGTGCTGTAGCGTGTCTGGGTGTCTTTGGATGAGTCTGTGTATTATAATGAGTCTCCCTCCTGGGGAACCCCCGAATTGTTGGGTGAGTCTGTGTGTCGCAGGATGAGTCTCGGTATCATGGTGCAAGTCTTGTACATTCGTGAGCATGTTTGTGAATAGAAAGTATATGCACATGTTATACAACAAAAATGTGAGCCCGGGAGGATGTGTTGGTGTGCTACGGGGCATATTGCTGACTTGTAGGGTGTATGGATGCGTGTTGGTGTGTGTGTACGTGGGTGTGTGTTGTGTTGTGGGTCTGTGCCTCGTGGGGTGAGGCCGGGCTTTACGCATCCAGTCTGAATACTGTGGCGTGAGCCTGCGTATAATAGAGCAAGCCTGTGCACCGAATAGCAAACTTGTTGATTGTGATACAGTTGTGTCTATTGTGAGTGGCATCTGGTTTAGGGTTCTGTGTGTGCTCGGGGGCGGGGGGGGGTTGTGGGGCCGTATCTGTGTGCTGTAGCGTGTTTTTACATGTTCTCAAGGCAGCCCGTGTATCACGCGGCCAATCTTTGTGTTGTCGGATGATTCTAGGTATCTGGGGTAGGCCTTTTTCACTTCAACATAAGGCTTCGGTGGGGGGAGTGACGGTCATATAAACGAACAGCTGCATAGTTTCTAGGTGCCTGTACTAAGCACTTCACGTATCTTAATTCATTTACTACTCACGACGACCCTTCTGAGTAGGTACTACCGTTACCTTTGTTTTACAGACGAGCAAACTAAAGAACAGAGACATGTACTTACCCGAGGTGATACAATTAGAAAGGGGTGGAATCTGGATTTCAACCCAGGTTGTCTGGGTCCAGAGGCCTCGCTCTTAACCACTACACAAGCTGTGTCTGTGCTGCAGGTCAGAGCTGGAGCTCAGTAATGTGGTGAGCTATGTCCGCGATCCGTGATGGAAACATTCGCCTCGCAGGCGGAATACGCGTGTTGCGTGTCTACGAACTGGGGACTGTGCATGTGAGGTATAGGTATGCTGTGTGAGAACGAGTCCACGCTATGACCAGATGCGTGCACGGAAGAAGAAATCTATGTGTTTACAGGCAGCCCATGAATTGTAAGTTGTGTGAGTGTGATTACACGGCGGGGCTCGTCCGTGCACTCAGGGTGAGTTTCGGGGCTCGGTCGGGTTTGCGTGTGTTGCAGAGCGAGTATGTCTGCTAATGTGCTGGGACACGTTCATGTGCGCTGTGGGGCGGGGGGGGGGGGGGGGCCGGGCTGTGGGGGGGGGCGGTGGGGGGGGGGGGGGGGGGTGCCGTGCTGTGGGATGGGTCTGTGTGTCGTGGGTGGCCTCCGTGTTGCGAAATGAGTGAGGGTAGTCTGGATCACGTCTGCGACTGCGCCCTGAGGGGTGGCTGTGTGAGCCCTGAGGAGTGGCTCCGGACACCTTGGAGACAGATTAGGTGGTGCCGCGGCACGAGTGTGTCTGTTGTGGAGCCAACCTGTCCGTTGTCGGGCCCGCGTGCACGCTGCGATGCGGTGCTGTGCACTGGGGAAGAGGGATGGCTATTTATTGCAGCGTGTCTAAGGAACGTGGGGCACGTATGTTGACGGAGGGACACGGCACGCCTTGTCTGGCAAGTGTGCGTGGCCGGTGAAGGCCCAGACGCGGGGCAAACGAGCGCACCGCGAGGCAAGTGTTGGCGTCGTGTGGTAACTGTATTTGTTGTGGAGCAAACTGCTACACTGCAGGAAAAGCCCGTGTGTTGTGGCGCAGTCCCGTGCGTCCCGGGGGGCCGTGGGCGCTGTGAGACGTGCTATTGTATCTCGGAGACGTGGGGGGAGCTTGTCTGGGTGCTGTGGGGAGAGTCTCTGGGCTCTGGGTTTCATCTGTGTGCCATGGGGTAAGTCTTCGGGCTCTGGGGTGAGTGTGCCTTCGGAGGGGCATGTCCTCGTGCTGGGGGGCAAGTCTGCGTCTTGGGGAGAGACCGTGCATCCCAGGGCCGGTCGGCCTGGAGTGGGTAGGGACCACGAGCACGGGGAGGGCCCGCGTCCCGTGCAGAAAGTCTGTGCGGTGAGTTCACAGGCTGTAGGGAGCGTCTCCGCTGTGGGGCGTCTCAGTTTGTGGCACAGAACGTGTTCTACGGAACAGTCTTTTGGCTGGGGGCAGCACCCGTGTGTTGTGGGGACGCTTCGTGCCACGGGTTTAGTACGATTTGGGTACTCTGTACACTAGGGAGCAAGTCTGGGCCTGGCGGTGTGCGTGTGTTCCGCGGTGCCTCTCTTTGTGCCATGGAACAAGTGTAGCTGCCGTGGGGGAGCGTGCCTTCCCGCGTGGGTCTCTGAGCTGCGTCAGGAACCATGTTCTGGGGCGAGGTCTGTGTTCTGTGGACGGTCCGCGTGCTCTAGGGCGCATCTGTGTTACGGGGGTAAGGCCACGTGCCCTGAAGTGGGGCGCCTGCGTGCTCTAGGGAGTGTCTTCGGGACGCGAGGGGAGTCTGTGCCCTCGGGAGAATCTCAGCTCTGGATTTAGTCAGCGGGGCACCGGGAGAAATCTGTGGGCTGTGGGCAGAGGCCACGTTCTGTGGTGTGTGTCCTGTAGGACATGTCTGTGTCCTGTGGGGTAAGTCCGTATTTGCTAGAGAGCCTGGGCCACACCAAGGGCTCGCGTGCTATTGGGACAGTCTGTGATGTCGGGACTGTGGGTGGGTCGTGGGAAAGTCTTTACGGAAGGGCGGGTCGCGTCATGTGGGGCAGGTCTATGTCCCTGACGTGAGACTTTCTGCCTCGCAGAGAATATGTGTGTCTTTAGGGGAGTCTGAGTGACGTGGGAGATGACTGTGTGCCTGTCCATGTGCCGTGGGCAGAGTGTGGGTGCTGCAAGGGTAAATGTGTGTGTGTGTTAGTGACGAGTGGGCCTTAAAGGGTAAGTTTGTACATTGCAGCCCAAGTCTATTTCAGGGCAAATTGTCCTTTACTATCTACAAATAATAATGCCAACACTCATACAAACATTACTATGTAACAGACACTGTTCTAAAAGTGCCATTATTAATCTGCATTTTACATCTGAGAGCGCCAAAGCACAGAGACATTAAGTAATCGTCCTATGGCCACGCAACTAGCAAGAGGTGGAGGTCTGAAAGCAAGCAGCCGGTTTCCTGCGCCCACACTACCATGAATCCCCTTAGGGCCTGGGGGGCATCAGTGGCCTCAAACACTGGGAATACTTCGTGGTCACTGCTGGACACAGCGAAAGCAGGTAATTTGAAAGGAAAAGGGAGCAGCTCAAAGCCTTCCAAGTATTACAAGATAACACAACGCTCGATATGCAATAGCGACGGCCGCTTAGCCCAGAGAAACTGACATCATGACTGCACAAGCGCGCCTTCAGTGACTGCGGCCCCCACAGCCGCATTCTGCCACTGCAGAGGAGTCAACACGCATGCCCTGACGAGCTGTTGTTGCCAGGGAAACCAGCCTCCAGTCACAAACAAATCACAGCCTAATGCGGCAAGTCAAGAAGTGACCGGGCCGTGGCTGTGAGCCAAAAGAGCCCCTTGCAATGAAGGCACGCAAGGCATCCTCCCACCCAATGCCCCCTGTGTTTCTTCCTGAATCAGCAAAGGCTAGAGGCCAGACTCTGAAGTCAAGAGACAAAGAAGGCTGTGTTAGATGTGGGGATGGGGGGTGGGGTGGGGTGGGGGTGGGGGGGGTGTCAGCAGTGGGTGGCAGGTGATTTTAATAATCAAATATTTCTGTGAGCAACACTTAACTCTTCTCCCACTAAGACTAAGAGTCTGTTTCATGCCTGAGCCTTCCACCTGCAGTGAAAAGAGGTGAAGCACTGGGGTGTGTCCTTACCTACAAGAGACGGTTGCAGTCTACCTCCTTTAAATCCCTAGATCAGACTACTGCCAGCAACAGGCTGGCGAGCGTTATTTATTTCTGCTCCTCTCACAGCTCTTACATTTCCTTCTTATACCATTCTAGAAAACTCCAGGAACTGAGTCCAGACAGCTTTAATTCTCCGAGCACCTGAGGAGTAGAAAAAGAGGTTGAAGGAGGAACCTTACCAGTAACACTAACCCCGGGGGGCGGGGGGTATGTTTTGAACCCACGATTAGGATGCCAACTGTGTCCAAGGGGAATAGGACATCTGGGACAGTGGTTTTATATATTCACTTCCCTCAGTTTTAATTTGTAAAAAGCATCTGATAAAAGTACAGTTTGGGAGTATTTAAAATTTAAAAACCCTGTCTGAAAACCACTGAGCTATACTGCATGTGTCTAGAATCCTTGAAAGGCATAAGCACGAACGTGATGCTTTAGAATGCTACCGGAAGCTGCAAGAAGGTACGAATACTATTGCAGAAAGGGACCACCTGGGGCAGAAAGAAAATGGCCGACCTGTGGACACTATTGCCCTAGCTAACGGGAGAGAAGTTGTTGCCATTTGAAATCAGTGGAAGGAGGTTGGATTATTCAATAAATGATGCTGAAACAATTGGTGACCTATTTGGAAAAAAAACAACATTAGATCCTCCTTCAAATTCATACCATACACCAAAATGAATTCCAGATGAATCAGAGTTAACTGTAAAAAATGAAGCAACGGAATGGAAAACAAGGCAGGTGAGTGTACTCATCAATGAAAAGAAATAAATCCCCAAATCAGAAAATTGATAGCTGTGGATATCTAAAACTATAAGGCCGCAACATGGGGGAAAAAAAAAAAAAAAGCTGCATAAATGGTACAAAATCAATAGGCAAACAACAACTGGGAAATAATGTTGTCACCACATATGATAAATAAATTAGGCGACAGTGTTTAAGGAGGCGGTGGAGGACAAATCTTAAACTGGTTCATACCATTTGATCCGGAAATTCCACGTCTACAAATTTATCCTAGGGAAACAAAAACCAGAAAAGCACACAGAGATTTATATGGAAAGATATTCTGTAAATGATAACAGCAAAAATTGCACCTATAAACATTCGATAACTAGACATGTAGTGGGACACTTAAGTGATCAGAAATTATGCATCCATAGAACCCTGCATTCTTATGGAATGTTTAGAAAATGACGAATCGCTCTCCATATGTTGTTTAATGATGATTAAAGCAAGTTGCAAAACTGTATGCACATATGATTTTCATTTCCTATACAAATATACATTTCTACACATTCATTTGTACCTGTTCAGGAAAGAGGAACTGAGGGTAATTTTTGCAAATGTTAAACAATTAATATGCAAAATTTTTATAATAAAGGGGAAACACAGTATTTTCATGACTGCTATAAAAGCAGTGGGAGCACAGAAAAGAAAGTCTAGGGATAAAGACAAGCAAAACAAAGCCTAAATGTACCTATGGGCCAGTGGGAGATCCAGGAAAACAAACTCAGTGTGAGTTACAAGAAGATTACAGTATTATTTTCAGGTTAGTAGGTGTAGAATTTCTTATACAAGATGGACTCCTGGAAAATTTTCTTCACTACACCAGAGAACGGTCACATGTCCCAGGATGCGTCAGTCATTCTCTCTGCCGCAGTGCTCACTTCAATGCCCCCCTCCCTCTGCCTTCGGCACGCTCTCCCTTACTCCCCGTGCAAAATATGCCACCAGCGGACATTTTCAGCTTGGAAAAATGGCCCATCTTGTGGGTTTTCTTTAAAGCTTTTCTTTCTTATGTTTCCTCCTTCATCGCTGTTTGTCATCTAAGTCACAAATCTACGTATGCTTTTTTTCTTCCTCCTTCCTTCCTGCTGAAGTGTCAAAGGAGTCCGAATTTCAAAAGAAATAAACTGCTCCAGTTTTTTTTCTTTTTTGGTTTGTTTTCTTGCAGAAATGGATCTACAAATGCAATTTCTAGGTAAAAGGGGGCACAACATCTTACACGTTTTCAGACACTTTTCAGAAACAAACATAAAAGCTTTTTTGATAAGAATCTCTGGTCTCCTTCTTCCATCCCTTTTGAAATAAAGAGGCACTGAGAATATTCTGCCTTTACAGTACAAATTGATGTCCACAAGTACAGATAGATGATTTTCAAAATAAAGGCACAGCCACAATATTCATTATTTCATTTTCACAATTTTTCAGCCTAAAACCAACTTTTAATCTTTCCCCTTCAACACATGTTCGTCTCTCACATGAAGCAATTAAGCCGAACATTACAGGCTGCCCTCCTCACTTTCTCTCCTGTACAGACATCCAGTCACATGATTTTCTTAATTAAAAAAAAAAAAATGAGGCATGGTATCCTTCCCATTGCCAAGTAACAGTTTTCTCATACTCTTTCCACACTGGGACAGGAACTCAGATCTGAGAACATCTTGAATCGTAACCCATTTTCTCAAGCCTCATCCAAACATCATAAAGCTGAGATACTGTTCCGAACACAATTTCTCATCTTGGTAACAACTTCATCAAGTCATATGTTGGGAAATATCTTACCAGAATCACAAGGGGACATTTCTAGATTTCCCTCCGGCGGCCCACTTACCATGTAAGACACAAGCTTTAAAACTAGTAACGTGACTGTGGAATATTTAGAATTTAATTAATCCATTTTCCAAATACTGGTGATTAGAATCAGGGATTCCTAGATCGTTCTGTATTATTCTACTGCATCAAAACATGTTGGTCACTTTGCAAAGCGTATTTTGGGGATCTATTTTACAAAAGATTTCTCAGCTACTTACCAGCTGCCTGCGCTCTGCCTTTCCACCAGCTCTGAGGCTGTCGCACTGAAGGGGTGGGGGAAAAACAGCAGCAGCCACTTGAAAATGAGCTGTGTTCTGAAGAAGGGATTAGCTCTATGCAAAGAAATGAAATGCCTTGGGATTATCGTCAAATTCCTCCAAAAACGTAAAATCATATTAAACATCACATGTCAAAAAGCACATGCGCATCAAGGAACAGATTTTAATAGCTAAACCTCTGATCTAAACCACACTTAAATTGCCTTGGTTTCCCGTGGAACCCCTACAATGCCATGGGCTTTTGGCTCTCCCGTCTCCTAGCAACAGTCTCATTAATATTGGTTTCTGCAGTGGTCCTACTAGGCATCAGAGAACACCGACAAGGTCTAGTCTCTGGTAGCATTTTGTTGCTCAGTATATGTTTTCTCCAGGTCAGTAACAAGGAGGGTCAGGCATTCAATGACAAGTTCTCCAGAGGAAGATTTTGGATTGGAGTGACATTCCATTCTAAGGACAGATTGTTCTTCTGCCCTCCCTTGGTGCATTGCGGTCATTAGACCCTTGACCTAAACATGGGCCTCAGCAAAGAGATGCCTAATGCCTTCTGCAATCCTCAAATTACACACAGAAGTTCAGGCCCCATATCAGTGTTGTTATTATACACCATATGCAGAGAAAAACAAATAATGCACAGAATTCATCTGTGTCCTTACCCCCACTCATCAGCATGGCTCCTGGAGGTATATGTCAGAAAAGCAGTGGATGACCTGCAACCAGATCAAAAACAACCTTCATCTGTAAATATTAACACTAATATGACAAAATATGACATGTTAAGGAAATAAGAGCAGGTTGTTGTACAATACGTATAATGCGATCACTTGTATAACTTACGTGGACAGGAATGAATGTACACAAAGAAGCCTGGAAGGCTATACATCAACATGTTAAGAGTGATTACGTCTGGGCTTTCTATGGATGGTAGAATTGGATGGGGGGTTCGGTCGTGTTTCTTTCTGATGATATAATAACTTTTCTGCAATTAACATACATCCCTTAGGTTAGTAAAAGAGAACCATGCCCAACAATGCCAATGTACTTAATGCCACTGAACTATACACTTAAAATAGTTACAAAGTTAAATTTTATGATATGTATGTTTTGCTACAATAAAAAAGAACCATTCATTCATGTACATGTACTGAGTACATGTACTCATGTACTGAGTCTCACCACATTCAGTATACTGTATGGTGGGCAGACATTATAAAAATGAATAAAACACAGTCTGTTCCCTTCTAAAAGCTCATAATCTAACGAATGAGTACCCCCAAAACTTCTATGCAGGTTTTTATTATACATGACACGTAGAACTGCTGCATTTAGAAAGAGATATTTCATTAACATACTTTTTACATTTCATCAATTTTGGGTAACATTTATAATTAGAGTTGTTACATCGTTTGCCTAAAAATACTGGACTCCTGGTATGTGGAGGAAGTAAAGGAATACACAGTAAATATTTTAATTGTTATTAAGTATTTTAATATGTAAGTAATATATATATTTGTATATGTGTATAAAATTGTCATATTTTTAAAAGGAAGGGAAGGGAAACTGTTCTAGATTAAAGAAGATTAAAGAGATAGGACCCCCCACCCCCCCAAAAAAAAAAAAAAGAAAGAAAAAGAAGTATTCCAAATGCAATGTGTGATCTCTGATTAGATCCTGGATAGAAAATAAAACAGCTATAAAAGACATTTTCAGAACAACTAACACATCTGAATACAGACTAGATATTAGATAATATTAGGTCAACGTAAAAGTTGTTAGGTATGATAGCATAGAATGATGGATTTGTTCTCATGAGATACGTGTTAAGTACCGAGAGGCGGAGTGCCATAATGTCTACACATTACTCTGAAGATGCTTTAGAAAAAAATCCTAGTGAGAGACAGATAAAGCAAATGTAGCAAGATGTTAATAATTGGTAAATCTAGGCTAAGTATACACAAGTTTTTACCATATTCTTCTTTGGTCTAAAATCCAGAAAATAAAATATTTTAAAAATAACTATTGCACAATACTTAAAGTTAAAATTCATATATAGTTTGGAATGAATGACAATTAGCTTTATAATCTCTCATTTAGAGAAAGCTTTCCGTACTGACCAGTTGGACGAGGAGTTTTGTCACGCGCCATCTAGTGGTAAAATCCGGATTTACCATGACTGAATGATTTCTAAAGAACAAGTTGACCACTGACCCCTTCAATATTACTATAATTTTATTGTAATAAGTAAATAAAAATCAAAGTATTTTTATTACTGTTTATCAATATAGTTTAAAAGTTTCCTTAATTTTCATTCTCTCTTTCTGGTTATGGGGAACGCCTCAGCTCAGGTATCTCCACGTAGGCCCCATAATGAAGCCTCAACTGCAAGCTGACCTAAGTTTTGGTGAAATGCCCTGGGATCGTCCGTGGAACACGGCAAGACAAGCAGTCTGGTGAAGACTGTTTCTTACTCCGTCCTTATTCTGTGGGGAGGCATGGGACTTTCCATCGTGCTTCCTCCCTTAGAGTAAACCTTCAGGCTCCACACCCCACCGGATGTAATATGGAAACAACTCCCGCACGACACAGTGACTCACTGCCCATGTCATCTGTCACCTTGTCCCTCTGGTTGTCGTTCTGTGGGATCAGGGATGTGGAGGGCTGACACCACGCTAACCTTCTAATCTTGCTTTTGCTGTACTCGTAAGTAACAGACTGTGCCCATTTGGCTCATTGTCTCCTTAACAACTGAATACATGGCAGCGTAGTGAAACCCAGCAGCTCTTGCGGCTTAGAGCCTTCATCATGGCTTGTTAAAAAGTACCCACAAATGTAGGGGTGTCCGGTGGCTCAGTCGGTTAAGCAAGTGACTTTGGCTCAGGTCACGATCTCATAGTTGGTGGGTTCAAGTCCCGCGTCGGGCTCTGTGCTGCCAGCTCAGAGCCTGGAGCCTGCTTCGGATTCTGTGTCTCCCTCTGTCTCTGTCCCTCCCCACTCATGCACTCTCTCTCTCTCTCTCTCTTTCTCAAAAATAAATAAACATTTTTTAAAAGTATCTACAAATGTGCACAGGGGCGGGGCAGGGCAGGGTTGTTGGCGAGTGTCCGTAGAGAGAGTGCACAAATTTCACACATTCTGTTGAAACGCTGAAAGCTTCCTTCTGAAACTGGAAACATGGTGAGTGACGCCCACTTTTACCACTTCTTTTCAACATTGTGCCAGGGCAAGAGTGGGGTGTGGATAGTGCTCAGTGTAGTAAAATTACGTAGAGAGGCAAAAGAAGACTAAATATGAGGAGATTAACATCGGTACCCAAGTAATCACTTAGTCCTAGATAACACAGCAACAAACATGAAGAAAGAACTATACGGCTTCACTGTGAGTCTGCATATTGCTTTAGGCCAGGTAACCAGAGGTGGCCCCTCAGCAACCACCCCTTTTCCCTCCCAGACATCCCACTGGAACAGCTCTTGATCTGGCCTGCCTGTTTGGTCACCTGATGGAAACTTCCAGCTCCACTCAAAAGCCACCATGAAGGGGCTCCTAATAAACATCAAAATAATAATAGTAATAATGTCTAAAGTGACTATAATGCATCAAATATGTAAAAATCATAATTAACCGCCCAAATCAATAGTCATCACTGGTAGTTACTAAGGTAACACCCCCTTATTCTTAAAATTGATAAGCAAAGGGTACTAGTCAAGCATTTATCTTAACTCTATGTGGACTGCATTTCAACATAAGTAGCTAACAAGGGGAAGCTCTTTTTTAAAGCAAATTTCCAGTGAATATATACAGAAAGAATGAGAAAGTTAGAGAAAAAAATCACCATTTTGCAACCCTCAACAAAACAATGGATCTAGGCAACAATCTTCAGCAGCTGCCAAAACCGTTTAATGAATGATCGATGAGAAATTCTTTTTAAACAACAAAAGTAACTTCTCAAGTCCAGCCTCACGAATATCTGTTATTATGCTATTATAACCGTGATATCAACTCTGGGAAACGATAGCAGGAGTAAGGAAAATTATAGTTTCATCTTGTATTTGAGACTGCTACCATTTCCAAGCAAGATACAAATACCTTCAGGTCAACTGGGTGCTCAGTCGGCTGGGCATCCGACTTCAGCTCGGGTCATGATCTCGTGATCCGTGAGTTCAAACTGTGTTGACAGCTCGGAGCCTGGAGCCTGCTTCGGATTCTGTGTCTCCCCCTCTCTCTCTGCCCCTCCCCACTCATGCTCGCTCTCTCTCTGTCTCTCTCTCTCTCTCAAAAATAAACAAATATTTTTTTAAAAATTTAAAAAGATACAAATATCTTCATTGGAGAGTTCTGGAAAGAATATTTACACAACAGGAGTGACTCTATTCTAGGCCTGATCTAAATGACTTCCTGATTAAAATGCAATCCAATTTAAATAAAATATTTGAAATAAACTGTTTAGGAAGGATTCTCAAGAGTAACCATGGACCCTGGATCATTAAGGCAGGTCATCAATGGCACTGTGTGAGACACTTGTGTCTTTGGAGCTGATCCCTGGCTCCCCACGTGGGACAAGGAGAACGGCACCGCTGAGCAACAGCAGGCGCACTAACAGACTCAACAACAGAGCCACACTTACCACTCCTACAGCAAGGGAAGATTAGTCAGGACCTACTTCAGTGGAAAAATAGAACCAGTCTCTGCAGAGGGACTGGCAGAATCGGAACTACATTCCACTGAGGTTGTATCCTGTGCTGTTGATGTCCCCATGTGTGGTACTGCTACAAAAATGGCTCTAATTTCTTTTTAAATCAGGAGAGAAAAGATGCTGGTGTTTGCAACCTAATGCCTAGGAAATCGGAGAATATAATACATTTAACTACTTTTCTTTGCATAAAAGGAAAGTCCATTGAATTTTCCAGCCATTTGCATCTATCAGAACATAGCCTCGAGCATGAGATCACACCAGTGCAAGTATAGCATAAATAAAACCACAGAAGGTCACATAAGAAGCTCGAATTTTCTGCTGAGAATTTAGACAAAAGTGCAATTTCCATCTGAATCCAAAGGCTTTCATTAGAAGGAGAAAAGAAGGCCCAGAATTAGAGTCTATTTTTAACCCAACTAGAAGCATTAATAACTAAAAACTGGGGAGAAAGCAAGACAGCACAAACGAGCAAGAGAATGATGAAAACCAGTGATGAACCTAAGATGGCTCTCCTTAGCCTGCCTTGCTCCATATCAAACACTGAAACGGCATGACCTGTTCCTCCTGAAGTTTCAAAATTCATCACCATTTTGCATATTCCTCTCTGGAGCTTCTCTGGTATGTCTTTCAGAAGATGGTACTACAAACTCATCAAAGTAGCCCAGATTTTGGCTAAAGAACACAGAGAAGACTAGAGTCGTTACTTCTGATGATCGGATACACTTCAGGACACTAGAGAACAAAGCACAGGGCAGTGGGGAAGGTCAACCATTGTACTAGGTGCCGTAGTACAACACAGATAAGACAGACAAGGTCCACGGCTTCAAAGAGCTTATAAGTCGTATAGAGAAGACAGATCAACACAAGGAATCATACAAATAATAAGAACATAAGATCATGATGAGTGCTACAAAGAAAATAAAACACAATAATATGACAGAGCATCCTTGGATGGTCAGGAAAGGCCGCTCTGAGAGACTGACATTGAGGTGAGACCTGAATGATGAGGAAGAAAGCAAGAAATTATACGCAGAAGTGTTTCCTGGGCTGACAGAAGAGCTAATGCAAAGGTCCTGGGAATGAATGGGCCAGACATGCCCAGGGACAAGAAGATGGAACGAGGTAGGAGATAAGGCCAAAGAGGTGGCAGGGACTTGAGCCGGAAAATTGCCTGATATGATTTATGTTTTTAAGTTATAATTGTGACTATTTTATTGAGAACAGACTATATCTTGGCAAGTTGTGAAGGCAGGGAGCTTTGTGACGAGTATCCTACAGAAGTCCAGGCAAAAGATGTTGATGGTTCGATTCAGGTGGAAGCAGAATGAGTGATGTGAAGAGTTCAAATTAAGGACGTATTTTGGAAGCAGAGTCAACAGGATGTTAGAACAACTCTTAGTTATGCACATAAGTAACTGGGTGAATGGTGACGCCAGGTAATTGACGGGGAGACAGGAGGAGGAACAGATCTGAGGGAGGAAGGTATGAATCAAGAACTCTCTTTTGGGGAGCACCCGGGTGGCTCAGTCAGTTAAGCGTCTGACTTTGGCTCAAGTCGCGACCTCCCGGTTCGCGGGTTCAAGCCCCACATCAGGCTCCGTGCTGGCAGCTCAGAACCTGGAGCCTGCTTCAGAATCTATATCTCCCTCTCTCTCTACTGCTTCCCTGCTCATGCTCTGTCTCTCAAAAATAAATAAATGTTAAAAAAAATTTTTTTTAAAGAACTCTCTTTTGGAAACACTGAATTTGTGATTCTATTGGAGATGCCGTGAAGGCAGGACAGAGTTTCACAGGAGAGGTGCAAACTAGAGATCTAAACCGGAAGTGACCAGCCTACAACTGAAATGAAAACCACGGGAGTATGCGAGGATACCTTGCACACCTTGTCCCATATTGAGTTGTTGTAAAGACGAAAGAAAACTGATGTAGCCTCGAATCATTAAACTATTTTTAGTAGCTGTGCTACTGTACGTAGGTAAGTAGATCTGTGTTTAACTCAGATTTCCAGAGCTCTTCGTATGACACTCTCCTGTTAAAACAGATATCCTCCCCCATTTTGTACTGGTGTCATGATTTATTTCATCAAGCCACCTCTCCTCTATCTCCAGCCTCAATCTTAGGCCAGATCCTGCTGTCTCTCCTTTCCTACGTGCCACATGCTGCCAGAAGGCACTGTCACGTTTTTTGTCTATGATCTCACTACTCTGCATGCAGAATGGACCACATTTCAAAGAGACAACTGGACTACAGTAGGCTCAGCCACACTTTGGCAAGGCACCAGCAACCTACGAGAGCTGGGCAAACAGCCAAACGATTCTAGACTAGAATGCTTATTTCATCTTCTCATAGCAATTCGGTGAGGCACAGGTATGAATCAGTATTATCCCCCAATACAGCATAAGGCACAGAGATCACAAAAGAGTGATAGTGGCAAAAAGAGGGTGGGAGCCAGATTATAGAGACTGAACCAGCAGAAAGGAAAGGAACCAGGAAGGCAGCAAGGCTAAGAAGGAAAGAGTAGTGGTGAGGTCCAGCCATTTGAACTTTGGTTCGCTGGCGGGACGTTAGTTAAAGAAGAGTAACTTTCAGAAAAAGGCCAAACCCTGGTTCTGACGGTGGCAAAGCAAGGCAAGGGATGCTGTCAGTAGCACAGAGAACAAGGGAAGAGCTTGGTTAAAATAGCCAGGATTGATGCTCCAAAGTCAGATTGTAAGGAGGTGTTGCATAAGGGTACAGAGGCCCTTCTAGTACCCTCTCTGCGGGCCAGACTGGTCTGATTTGGGAGTGCTGCTGAGCCTGTTTGTGGAAGGTTGTAGCGCAACTGGAGACAGTGAAGGAGAGGAGAACGCATAATTAATCTTACGGCAGAGAATCAACCCTAAAGGGAACCCTTTCCTAGAAATAAGAGAACTTTGAAAGACAGAATGTATAGGTTGCATAGATCAGCTGAAAGATTGTCGTAAGAATTTCCTTGTCAGTCAGTCACACGAGGAGGCCAGACCGTATCAGGAGTGTCCAAATCACCAGGAAAAAGATTTTTCAAATGTATATATGCAGTATCTCCCTAAAGACACAGAATTAATAGGTCTTGGGGGTTGGTACCTGAGAATCTGTATTTTTAAAGTTCTCTACGGGAAGTAGTTTCCAAAATCACAGACTAGAAGATTTCCAACGTAGTATTACCTGCAGTGCACTGTTTTATATATCACCCATACAGCATTAGTTTATCTCAAGCCTAATTGTTTACTAAAGCCTTACCTGTAACTCCAGAGGGATTATAAAATGAGAACAGAATTAAATGGCTGTCTAACCCCTGCTTCCCTCTAGACCTCTGTCAATATCATTAATATAGAGCCATATCCTTGCAGGTGGGTAGGGATAGCCAGCTAGGCTGGGTACATGGCATATTAAAGCCAAGAGACAGACCAAGTCTAAGGGGAGCAATGTACTCACTAGCCCTCGGGGGAATTTTGGACAGACTGAGTGTAATGTTTAGTTAGCTTTATGTGTCAATTTGGCTGGGCTATAGTACGTCGTTATCCCATCACACACTACTCTGGGTGCTCCTGTGCAAGTATTTTGTAGCTATGATTAACATCTACAATCGGTTTAAGTAAAGGAGATTATCCTCAACAGTGGAAGTGGGCCTCATCCGATCAGTGGAAAAGCCTTAAGAACAAAACTGAGGTTTGGCTGAAGAAAAAATTGTACCTGTGTAAGCCAATTCATAGACAGATAGATAGATAGATAGAGATATACAGATATATAGAAAATATATATGTACTCATATACTATATGTGTATCTTCTCTCTATATAGGATATACACACATATGCATGTATGTACGTATGTATGTATGACATACGTATCTATTGGTTCTATTTCTCTGGTACAATCCTGACTTACACACTGACGACAGCATCCGTGCCATGGGAAGATCGATAGCCCAACATGAAGACAAAAGGGAACAAACAGCAGGGTCGATCCAGGTCTAAAGACGAACGACCACGGAGGGAATGAGTCAGAGATGCCATCCTGAGAAATCAGGGTAGAGACACAGCGAGGGCCAAGGCCTCACAAGGGCCATTCACAGCCAGAGAATGCTGGGAAGAAGGCAGGAATAGGGTGTTGGGAGGAATAAAGCAAAGGCCTGCCACAAGAAAAAAGCCTAGGGCTATCAGGTGGGCACGAAACCAATCATCCACACGAGATTCATGAAGGGTAGCTGACTTTTGCTGCTCTCCCACAGGACAGGCAGGATCCCATGCTTAATCTCAGTGGGTCTGGGAAGGGTCCAAAGACCTGCTGGCTCGCTCTCTTCTACGTGACTGTGGAAGAGGGGCAGCCTGAGACTGCCTCGTGCATAATGAGAACTTCTGGATAGGGCCGGGACAAGGGCAAGGGGCTAACAACCTTCCCGTATGCCACCTACATTTCATTTCCATTTTCACATTTGGGGACTATCCATTTTGCCTCCGTAAAATAAACTCTGGGAGGCAGTCACTTGGGTTTAGGTCTCTGAATAACATCTCGGGGGTTAGAAGCCTACGGACTTGCTGCTTTACTCTGGATGTAGATACTCCCATGTATAATAGCAACAGCTGCCATTTGTTCAGACACAGCTGTGGGAACGTTACACTGATTAACTCATTTAACCACCACAGTAACCATATGCAAGAGGTACTATTTTCACTCCCATTTTACAGATGAGAAAACTGAGACTCAGAAAGCAAGTCGCTTGCTGAACGTCAACTAACAAGTGAGGGACCAGGATTGGAATCCAGGCATTTTGATCACAAGATCCCTCCTGTTTGTTTACATTCTACTCCCTCCTCTGTTGGATTCTCGTGATGTGAGTCACCCTGCATTACCACTGATGTGTGTCGGCTTCCTGTTACTAACTACAAGCTCTCTGAGGGCAGGGAGCTAATTCCACAGGTGCTATGGTAGCCTGCTCGGCCCGCCCCTTCATTCTCTCAGTCACCCCACTGGCTGGCTTGACTCTGTGAGGCCATACCATCACAGTGATGTGCGCTGACCTCATAGTAAGTGGCCCTACTTCAGAACCCTGAAGGCAGCAGAGCACCTCAGTTCAAAGGATAGATAAGGAGCAGATAACTGGGCCACAGTTAAACTTTTTCCGATAAAAGAATTAAAATATTTAAATAATGGACAAATGCCCTAAGTTATTTTGCTTTTTTATTTTTGTGCTTTTAGTGGACTGTCACCTTTATTTACACGTTGCTGATTCTGGTGAGTAAAAATTAACTGGACAATAATAAGCTTAGAAAGTAACACTAGCTGGGGCGCCTGGGTGGCTCAGTTGGTTAAGCATCTGAGTCTTGACTTCCGCTCAGGTAATGATCTCAGAGTTTGTGAGCTCGAGCCCCACATCCGGCTCTGAGAGCGTGAAGCCTGCTCAGGATCCTCTCTCTCCCCCCTCTCTCTCTCTGCCCCTCCCCGACTTTCTCTCTCGCTCTCTCAAAATAAATAAATAAAGCTTTTAAAAAACAAGTACCACTAGCCACTGGGGAAGTACAATTATATCCTAGAGTAATTACACTTTCCTGTGACAAGTTTTCAAGATAAGTAAAGAGTTGCAAATATTTTGCAGCACCCATAAAACTCCATGGATTGCCAAATGAATCAAATGAAAACAACGAAGCATATCAACACAATGAATTTCCATCAAAATATTCAGGTATATCACACAAAATCCTCATTCCTAACCCTGATCATACGAACCTGACTGTAATTGTCACTTGATGCACATGTTTTAGTGGTAGAGAATATTAGTCCAGACATAGATGATTTGCAAGTGTTACGGCATCCTTTCGGGTTATTTGTCTTTTGTTTGGCTCTGCATGTTTTGTTTGAATACTAGCGAAATTCTGTTGATCTCAAAAGACAGGAATCGACACTTGACAATCAGTAAAGTCAGAAGGTGAATATTTGTTGGAGATATGCAGTATGCAAAACCGATTCAATTTCTTACAAAGTAAATAGTATCTACATGGTATCATAACACTTAACTCGTGTTCGTCTTGGCCCCTCCCTGACACTGCCTTTCTTATTGTCTGATGAAGAGGCTTCTTACCCTAAAACAAAGCAGACCAGAAAGCAAATGGAAGTAACCTTAATGTTCCACATTAATGATGGCAAATACTTGATGTGGATACTTGCAAATACAGTAAAATAATTCTACTGGACATGGAGTGCTTTACATTAATTTTATTAACATTCAACATTTTAGCCACAGGAAAACTACATTTCCAGCTCCTTGTACAATTCCGACTTATTTCCTAAGCTTCCTAAACCAATCTCTAACCTGTCACCTCCCTCAGATCTCCTTCTAAGCAGGAGCCCTACCTTCTGCCCTTCCCTACTACTCTAGGGACATCAAGGGAAGTTGAGGGCAAGTGAGGATCCATAGCCATTCCCAGGGACACTGCTGCATGACTGCAGAAGGTACCAGTGTGGCCACCAATAGCCTACATGGCACTTTTGTGCAAACTGGAGACAGATGCCCCCTCGGGACAAATGGATTTGGGAAAAGGTGCCCCTCGAGATTAGCGAATTAGTCACATATCCCCCCCTTGCTGGACATATTAGAAATGAGAACCCTCTGTGGGCTTATACTGCCCTGTGGGTTCCTAGCATAGCAAACAGAACACAGGCCGATCTCCAAGCCTTACTGCCCACTCTCACCCACTAGGTGCCTTTGTGCAGCACACAAATTCTGCAACCGCACACAGCAGTCCTATGAGCGGCACTTCTGGTGGTTTCTCTTCTGTCTTGGCCCTCCTGGAACTCTCTGAGACCACGTGATGCAGAGCGCTAAGAGCCAGGAGGCCACGGCTGTGCTTGCAGCTTTCTCCCCTCCTGAAAGGTGTCCTTTTTCCTTATCTTTGGCATATTTGCTCACTGCCTGCCGTGAGCAAGCCACCGCTCCTCACCCATCTACTGGGGGTGTGAGCCTCGGGACACCTTTCAGCTCCAGTAGGCTGTGCCACCTCATCCTGGACCAGTGAAGGGACAGAAAGTGAGGGAAGGGAAGGAGTGGGGTTTGAGATAGTCAACTCACCTTGTTCGGTTTACGGAATAATATAGCTATAACACCTGTTGCTCCTTTAACCAATTTATACCAACAATAATTCCTCTGTGTTTTTATTCCAGGTATAATGAAAAACAAGAGTACCACCTCCAAGATGAAAATCGAGCGAGACAATGATATAGCATATGCTATACCTAAAAGATACATCAAATGGAATATAAGGAATATGGATTTATAAAACTCAATCCATAGTTTCCCTTTCATATACAACCACACAACCGGAAACAATAAATGCATCATGTAATCAGAAAAGTATGGCCACTATTTTTTCAGCCAAATATATTGCAAGTGTCATTGAGAGTCAGGAATTCAGATTCTTAACAATGCAGGAGAGAAGTACTTTGATAAGGGACAGGAGGTAGACAAAATAAGGGAGCTAGGCATTAAGTGGGAATTTAATTTGTATTTGATTATATGGACTGTACAATGTAGTCTCCTTTTTTGTCTGTTTACAATGGTGTTTCTGAGTTTTTAGGTATATATGATTTTTCTCTTCTTTTCCCCTGTGGGAATGACAATACAATTTACAAATACATCACTGATACACAAAGTTAAAACAAAATTAAGAGAATTGTTTTTCTTTTTAAGCAGTGGTTCCACATAGACTAGCTCTTGCTAAAGTAATTTTAATTGTGTACGTAGCTAGCCACCTACCTTCCTCTGACAGGTGGAATGACTATTTTTTGCAACATATAAGTGTATACTGAACAGCACACACACTATTAGATAAGCAATTGCATATTAACTAAGGTGGTATTTAGTATCAACTAATGATGATGATGATGATGATGATGATGATAACCACTAAATTATAACCATCACATATTTCACATCAGTGTTTTCCAAGATAATGGGGATGTGCTCTTGAGTTGCTTCAGGGTCCCAATCCTTTAAAAATATATCATAACATAACATTACTTAGTAAATGGAAAATATCATAGTGCATCACATATATTAAATTGTTATCCCCGGGGCACCTGGCTGGCTCAGCCAAAAATGCATGAGACTCTCAATTTTGGGGTTCTGAGTTCAAGTCCCAAATAGAGTGTAGAGATTACTTAGATAAATCAGACTAAAAAACTGTTATTACATGTATTAAATATTTTATGACACTTCCTTGTTATACACAGTGAGCACACGCGCGCGCACACACACACACCACTGCGTTGTGATATAGAATGTATTTCCAGAGATGGGGCACCTGGATGGCTCAGTTAAGTGTCCAATTCTTGATTTCAGCTCAGGTCATGATCTCACAGTTTGTGAGACTGAGCCCCACATCGGGCTCTCTGGTGACAGCACAGAGCCTGCTTGGGATTCTTTCTCCCTCTCTCCCTGCCCCTCCCTTGCTTGTGCATGCACACACTCTCTCCAGATACACAGACCTCAAGAAATAAATAAAATAAAATATTTCCTATCATGGTCAAAAAATTTCTGAAAGCCACGGTTCTAGATACCAGTCATCTCCCAATGACCCGCCCAGAAACATGGTGTCATGAAATGAACATACTATTCCAGTTGAAGTCTTTACAGTGCAGATCAGAAAAGGATAACCATCTTCTTTTTCATAAGATACTTATTCTTATTAGCCCAGCCTGTGATAATATCAGGAGGGTTTTTTTTTAATATGGATCACACTGTTTGCACATATTAAGCTTGTGGTCAAGCTCAAGTTCTTTCAAGTT